>NC_139654.1:39726022-39951022 GCF_951799395.1 Argentina silus
TTATGTCAGTCTAATCAATGAAATCAATAGCTTCATTTATTAAGCACAAAATGACTGAAAGCTATATGGGGGCAGTTGTACCGACTGTGAGGAACAGTGGGCTGAAGATGTCAAACTTGAGCATTTTCTTGAAGTTGGTCACAAAGGGGTCGGAGGGGTTGTGGAGGGAGTCGATGTCGACACTGAATGAAGTACTGACGACCACATCCATACTGTATGGTCCAAAGAACCTGGAACACAACCACACAATCTCTGACCACCAGAACCACAACCACAAAATTAAAGGGGGAGTTCACTGAAATTACAAATTCACCTTATCGTCTCGGAGATAAATACTCACTCCTTTAGTTCAATGGGCTCATCGTTATCAGCCGTCTTCTTCAGATTGCTGACCAAGTTACCAGAGTGCTGCTTCATGATCCTGAGCATCTGAGTTGGGAAGGATACATGGAAAAATATCATGATTGATACGTGGATTAATATGTGCAAAACATATATTAATATCATGTTTGAAACAGGAATTATTTTAATGTTTATATAGCCTGAGAATATACATCCATACAGGATACATTATGTATATAGTCAAAGAATAAGTGACTCCAAAGATGAACTATTATTCTATACTCTGTCATCTGACCACTGAACTTATCGAAGATAAGATCAAATATACTTTATTGTCCCGGATGAAGATTTGTCTTGGATTAATTAATTAAAGTTGCTGCTTCACGCAACAACAAACAACAATGAATACACACTATACACATAGTACAAATCACACACACACTCTCACACACTCTCACACACACACACACACACACACACACACACACACACACACACACACACACGCGTCAGAGTTGTTAGTCATTCATTTATTTGTGTTGTATAAAGGAATGAATGAAAGAAGGAGAGGAGAGATGGGACTGTACCTCTTTGATCCGCCCACTGGTGAAGGAGGGAGACAGGACACTGCGGATCCGTCTCCATGCATCATCCTCAGCGATAAACACGGCGTCATACAGAGGCCCGTTGAGATAGATATTCTAGAAAAATTATTATTATTATATACTGCAAGATTAACCTAATATTAATAATGCTATAATAACAATGATATTATCTATTTAAGGAGCCCTTATGTTTTTTTTCCCATACAACAACTTCAATTTAGCGTATTACCCTCCTGTTAGTGAAAAGGGAGTAGCATTCCTTGATGAGGATGGTTTTGATCATGGCTGTGTCCATGATACACAGGACGGGCTGACGGCCATCATAGATCCTACAGACCAGCAAAAACAAAGATAGTTAGATATACACTCACCCAACACTTTATTAGGAACACTATACTAATACTAGGTAGAGCCTCCCTTTGCTCTCAAAACAGCCTCAATTCTTCGTGACATTGATTCCTTTGAGATTCTGGTCAATGATGACATGATTGCATCACGCAATTCCTGCACATTTTTCAGGTGCACTTTCAAGATGTGAATCTCCCGTTGTGCCACATCCCAAAGATGTTCTATTGGATTCAGATCCGGTGACAAGGAAGGCCACTGAAGAACACTGAACTCATTGTCATGTTCATGAAACCAGTTTAAGACGACTTTTGCTTTGTGACATGGTGCATTATCATGCTGGAAGTAGCCATTAGAAGGTGGGTAAATTGTGGCCATGAAGGGATGCACATGGTCAGCAACAATACTTAAATAGGCTGTGGCATTCAAGCAAATATACCGTAGATAGAGACAGACAGACCCATCACATATCCTGCACTCTTTGAAAAAGTGCTACCTAGAACCAAAAAGGGTTCTTCTTCCACTGTCCCTTTGAAGAAACCTTTTGGGTTCCATGTAAAACCCTTTCCACAGAAGGTTATACAGTACCGTGCGTAAGTAATGGGACAGTGAAGCATTTTTTCTTCTGTTTGGATTTGAAATAAAAACGTAGAGATTTTTATTTTTTATATAATGTACATATTGGTTTATCATTCAGAAATTCCAACACTTTTATGCATAATCCCCCTATTTCAGGCTACACAAAAGTGATAGGACAATTGGCTTGACAAGTGTGTTCGTCAGGTGTGTTCCGTCACATAATTTGTGCAGTCTGCTATTCAGGGAAGCCTTTTATCCAATGCATTTGGACGCATTTGCTTGCACTCAAGCAGACAAGATGTTTCTGTGCACTTCAGAATACATTCTGCTGCTGCCGTCAGCAGGTACAATCATCAATTAAGACAAGTTAACAAGTTCTAATGGCAACTATACATGCCCAAACCTAACACCCCCTGCACCATGTTTCACAGATGAGGTGGTATGCTGTAAATCTTGGGCAGATCCTTTTTTCTCCAAACTTTCATTTTTACGAGACCTCTGCTGGCTTTTTAGGTACTTTTTTTTAGCAAACTGTGACCATCATTTTTGATGATAACTAGTGGTTTTTGATGATAACCGTGTCTTCCTCTTAGTTACAAACAAACCAGAATTAAATGCATAGGTCTATGGATGGATGTTCTCATTGGAACAGCTGGAAGACTTTCTATGCATCCCCGAAAAAACACATGTATGCAAACACACACACACACACACACACACACACACACACACACACACACACACACACACACACACAAACACACAGACACAGGCATGTTTAAGATATGCGTAGCCCATGTTTATTAGTTGACTTAGTTGTGATAGACAGTGTAGTTGTAGATAGTGTAGTTGACTAGTTTAGATACAGCGCACGAAGCAACAAGCAGGTACAATATCAGCACACCTCAGCATTACTACACCCACGTGCTACCACAGGGAACTGGTACCCGCATAGTTAGATATGGCACTGGTCTCACACTAGAGAGAACTGGCATATTCTAGATCATTATACGAGGTAACTAACTAGGAATTATGTCAAACTAGAAAGTGCTCAGTAGTCCCAGGGCTACAAACACAAGCTGGCCAACCCTCCTGCAAACAGGGTGCTAATATTTCTCAATATTAGCTTGTCAAAGCTAGCCAAGGTTCTCAGCTGTCCGGGAACAACAAGTAACTTAGTTAGCCGACCGTCCCAAGTGCTAGCTGTAGCCTACACATATGACCTAGCAAGTTATAATAATAACCTGAGGAATTATTGTTGAGCTAGGGTTCAACAATAACAAAGAATTGAGAGCTCACAGGTTAGCCTGCTAGCTCAGAGAGTTAACAGGTGCTCAGAAGGTGAAAATCGTCGTTGAATGTCGAGCTGAACCGTAGGATTCTATCAGAGACAATCTAACGCCCCGTGAGAATCATAGGCTGAGGTGTAGCCAGCTACAACAACACAACTACAGTACACTTCAGACAGTCAGAGAGTGAAGAGTGGAAAGGATGAAATGGTGCGCTTGGAGCATCTCTTTATTGGGACAGGTGATGGGCGTTGCTATCACTTGCAAGTGTGTACAAGGCGTGATTCTGTGAATCAAGATGTAAATACAGTGCTCTCGGAAAGTATTCAGACCCTTTAACTTTTTCCACATTTTGTGATGTTACAGCCTTATTCTAAAATGGATTCAACATTTTTTTTTCCTCATCAATCTACACACAATACCCCATGATGACAAAGTGAAAACAGGTTTTTAGAAATTGTTGCTAATTTATTCAAAATAAAAAACTGAAATATCACCTTTACATAAGTATTCAGACCCTTTACTCAGTTCTTTGTTGAAGCACCTTTGTCATTATTGCGTATTGTGTGTAGATTAATGATTAGATTAATAATTTAATCTATTTTAAAATAAGGCTGTAACATAACATAATGCGGAAAAAGTGAAGGGGTCTGAATACTTTCAGAATGCACTGTATGTGTCTGTTATAGTCCCATTGTGTGATTGGTGTGTGTACTGATTTCTGGCACAGGCCTTAACTGATCCAACAAGTTCACCAATCATCAATGGTTTGATATGAAGTTGATGGATTTTAATGTTACATGCTACACCAGTGCGTGTGTAAAGTGTTGACATTGCGCGGCTGCTGTAGCAGCAACGCAAAATGATTCTTGGAGTGCTTGGAAATGGTATCAATGCTTTTTGGACGCTTAAAAACATATTCAATTAGTTTCATAGTATGGTAAAGTAATAGAAACATAGATTACAGAAATACATACAATAGTGGTACCTGTATGAAAAACAAAGTGATTGTCCTCGTTTATATTTGGAGGTAGAGGACAAACCCCAACTCTAACATATTCAGACTTGACAAGACTCTCAACATATGTAGAGAATCCATAAATTAGAAGTTCCTTGCAGAAACAGACTGGGAGGGCTATTTATTCTGCATCCACACGTGCAACTGGTCACGTTTCTGGTGTAAGAGTAAATACTGCCATCTAGGGTTTAGAGATGGTTAACAGGAAATGGATACATTATTTTACGGATGTACTTTAGGCCTACGTTTGAGTAATTTAGCAGAAGCTCTTATCCAGAGCGACTTAAAATAAATAGCTACATTCATCTTCAGCTACATACATCACGGTCATCACAAGTAAGACTTTCTATAATAATAAATGCCACAAGCAGTCACAGTGGTAGAGAAAGGAAGTCAATTTAATTTAATGTTCAACTTAATTTATTGAACTTAAGACAACTATATAAATTGATTTGCTATGTATCCCTAAATAGAGGCCAATTGTGTTGAGGTTTCCAGGCTAACGGTGTCGGCATGTGCAGTCCCCTGTCTTATCTCTTCACCCCCACACGCTCTCAGCCAGGGCCACATCAACAAGGCTTTTGACAGAAAGGCTCGTCCCCTGGTTTGCCTGATTGTGTACCAGCTGAGCCATCAGAGAACATGAGGGTTGGGGCATATCTGCATATCTGGAGCCATCGTTCATCTGAAATTAAAAAAGTAACATCAGAGGGGAGTGCAAGGTGAGACAAGAATTGGACAAATTCAACTGAGAGTTGAAGGTCATGGACTAAATGCTATAGTAAAACTAGCAACAATCACCTTCATCTACTTAGTCTATAGGTTCTCTACCATCTCTCTAATCGTCACCATGCTCACCTTCTTCAATGTCTCCCTCTCCTGTTCTAGCTTCTCTTTTTCCAGACTCTGTTTCGCTCTTTCTTCAGCCACCATCACCAGGGCCTCTCTCCTCTTGACTGCCTCCATTTCTTTTTCCATCTGTTTCTTGGCCTTGAGAAATGTCTCCTTCTCCTTCCACATCCCAAGCATTTCTTGCTCCACCTTCTGCCCGTCTCTTTTGATTTTCATCCACTCCTTCTTTATCATTTGCAACTCTGCTCCGACCTTCTCTGTCTTTCTAAGCATCTCCTTTGAGGTCTCCTTCTCCTGCTCTTCCTTCTCTTTTTCCTTGCTCAGTTTAAGTCTTTCTTCGGCCTCCATCACCAGGGCCTCTCTCCTCTTGACTGCCACCATATTTTTCTCCATCTCTTTCTCCATCTGTTTCTTGGCCTTGAGAAATGTCTCCTTCTCCTTCCACATCCTGAGCATTTCTTGCTCCACCTTCTGTCCGTCTCTTTGGATTTTCACGCTCTCCTTCCTCATCATATTTAACTCTGCCTCTGCCTTCTCAGCCTTTCTAAGTATCTCCTTTGAGGACTCCTTCTCTTTCTCAATCTCCATCATGAGGATCTTGATCCCACTGTCCATCTCCTCCCTCTCCCTATTGAACTCATTCCTGTCCTCCTGCAGTCTTTCTGCCTTTCTGGCCAGGATCTCCTCCTCCCTCTGCCTAACTTTTTGGTCCCTTCTCTTTTGTTTCTCATATTCCTCTATCTTTTTCTCAAACTCTGCCTTCTCTGTCTTAATCCTCTCATGCTCCTTCCTGATATCCTCAATACTCATATATATTTTCACCTCCATTGTTTTTATGCACCTACAGTAGATAGAACACAAACAAAAATGATTGAAATAATCTCCACACACCCATACTATAATGCAACAGGAATGTCAGAAAGATTCCCCAAATGAGAATGGTATAACAATCTTTGAGTTTGCCCTTCTGAATCAGTCAA
Source organism: Argentina silus (assembly GCF_951799395.1). Taxonomy (NCBI): domain Eukaryota; kingdom Metazoa; phylum Chordata; class Actinopteri; order Argentiniformes; family Argentinidae; genus Argentina; species Argentina silus. Next base: position 39,732,033 of record NC_139654.1, read on the forward strand.
CAAATACCAGTACACCGATTGGCAGCAAAGAAATGTTATTATCTATAATGTGCGTTCGGCTGGCGTCATAATGGGTTTGGAATGACTATCATGGTAATTCACTGCCTAACAACTCTTATCAGCGTTCGATGCAATGGTTCGAAGTGACTTGGTCCTGTCAGAGGCCTATGTTAGAGTCAGCAAAAGCTTCCAGTGTGGGTTGGCTGGCTATGTTTGTTGACACGCCTTGAAATATAGCCTACAATTGTGGCCAACAGGTCAAATATCAGTGGCCATATAATGGGCACATTTCATTAACTGGAATCCGCCAGGTACAGGTAGGAGCCTATAGGCTAACAAGCAGAAGACCTCCGCAAAATTAAAATAGCCCTAATTCAATTCATGCATTTAGGTCTCTAATAATAATAACAAATATATTTGATTTGGAATGTGTTTTTCATTTGTAGCCGACAATTTCAAAGCCTGTGCAGTTGAGTGCAATAGACACACAAACAAAAACACAAACAAAACACTAACAACAACAAGAGGACAGGACCTAAAGGAAGGCCTTTCTAAAGATGTGAGTTTTTAGGCATATAGAAATATCCAACGCTGAATTCGACTTAATGGGAATATCATCTCCTAGTGACAGATATCTCTCAGTGACATTTTTACGCGTCCCTTGTCCAAATGCTGTAAAGGTAGTCGGCCTATGCCGTCTCAGGTATTTACAAATACAAGTGTTATAAAACTATACTATATGTCAACTATACTACATCTCTGGCCTACATTAGCCTACCTCAGTCAGTAGGCTGTGTATAAGCGCCGAATCTTCCGGTTATAATCTCTTTATATCTCACTCTGGTAATACTGATTGCACAGGTTCAGGTTGCGTCTTAGCTCGTTATGCCACTGAACTAAAAGTTCAAGAACTTTGTGTATTATTGCAGAACATTCTCAATTCTGTGTACATATCAACGTCATAATGATACCAATAGCAACGCATTTTGGGTGGAATCCTAACTCCAAATCCGCGCGCGTAAATCTTGCATTCATGTCAATGGGAAATTGATTCGATTTACACGCGGATCTCGAGTTAGGATTCCACTGCAATACACATTTAAGTTTAAGTTCATTTGAATTTATAGTGCATTTTACCCACAATATACGGCTTACACAAAAGTAGCCTACAAGACAAATACAACATTTGAAAAAACATATTGCATAGAATCAAATTTGGGGATATACAGGTTTTTTTTCTTTATAAAGTACATTACAAACATAAAGTCTCATAAAGTACATTACAAATACGAAACAATTATTAGTCCTATTTTTTATTAGTAATAATAATAAGTATTTTATATTTAATACAAAATAGATTAAATGGTGAAATTGGTGTGTATAAATATATAAAACTTGACTCATAATCCGTATAGTGCTGTTTTTGGAGTAATTACTAATTACTAGTAATTACTAGTGTGTGCGGACTGCGCTCCCTGTCCCGTCTTTCTGCTGTGGGGCAGCGGAGCACTCTTGCCCCATCGTTGCGAGGGGAACAACGTGAGCGTGTTTGGCGTAAGCAGGGAAAACCTCACGCAAATTATATTGGGTATGAATTCTGCCTAGCAACAGGTGGCGAAAAACTATTAAACGCTAATCTCGTTAACGTGGTCTGACATGACAGGAAATAATCACAAAGCAATTCAGTTCATCTACTGTACGTCTATCGCTAATGCTAGCTAGCTAAAGTTTTCACAATGAATCGTGTAGATTATTTGTTGACCATGCGGTTTAGTACATTGCCTTTGGAAGAGAAGTTGGAGATAAAACGTTTAGGGCCAACAGGAATGGTTTGACAAAAAGAGATGGCTAACCGCTACCACCTCGAAACATGCGCTGTTCTGTTTCCCATGTATGATTTTTGGTGGAGACTATTTGGGCATCGGCTGGATTCAAAGACATTATACATCTGTCAGAACAGAACAGACACCAGCGACTGAACGGCCGTGACATGATTTCCATTGAAAATGCATTGATCCAGGGACAGATGGATTTCAACAGTAAAGTCATCGAGAGGTTTGCTGAAGCAACGAACCGCCGCGCTACTTTCCTATTCAAGTGAGCGGGTCTGTTTGGACATGTATGACAAATGGACAATGCGCCGTTCACTGTAGACTATATTGCTTTTGTTTTGTAGTCATTTTAAACGTTATACTGGCTGTGATATAAAGTGGAGGACTAAATGTTACGTATAGGCCTAATATCTAGACCGTTGATGGGCACACTTGTTACTTGTCGCTTTCAGAACCCTGGACTGGGCTCGGGCTGTATAATCATATAGTTCCGTTAATTAGCCTAGCCTACTTTCCGTGATTTAATGTGACTTTTGTAGTGTGTTATAGCCTCTGCACTGATGCTATTTATTTCACATTTAAAATAATACAATTGATAAAACCTGATTAAACTTTCCTACAAGTTAACGATGTGCCGAATGCTTGTATTTTGATTAAACATGCAAGTTATTGAAGACACGTGTCTGTCTCATCTTTTTACTTTGTTGCAGTATAGGCGTTCTGTGTCGCGCTGAAGCGTATGAAGTGTATTCAGTTATGGGGTTTACTGTACATACTTTTTCTCTGCACTGTTCCTGCTGCAGAGGATGCGTAAACGATTTTCCCATGTTGTTTTTTGGTTGTGGTCTGTGTTTATACATTTAGGCTATTAGTTGTATCCTACTTTTCAGTTTTACAAGTCAAATCTTATGACAGATGAGATGGCACTTCAACCGATAAAATGCAGGTACATTTTGACTACTGCTGCACTACGATACCCATAGATAGACCCAATACATTGGTAACTGCACTACTTATACAGCTCATATACTGCTTATACTGTTCATACTGCATTCTATATTTATTCTGCTTATAATGTTACTGTTAATACATATATTGCTTATACTGCACTACTTATACTGCTCATATACTGCTTATACTGCTCATATACTGCTTATACTGCACTACTTATACTGCTCATATATTGCTTATACTGCTTATACTGCACTACTTATACTGCTCATATACTGCTTATACTGCACTACTTATACTGCTCATATATTGCTTATACTGCTCTACCTGTATATATTGTTCACATTGCACTTTTCTGCTTTTTTGCACTTCTGGTTAGACGCTAACTGCATTTCGTTATCTTTGTACTTGTACTCTGCACAATGACAATAAAGTTGAATCTAATCTAACACCTATTTATTGTCATGTTTTGATGGCATGTTGTTCATTCTCATGTTATGATTTAGTTTGTGATTATACACACGTTTTTAGCGTGATGATAGAGACCCACTACCAGACAAGTACAAAACATACACAAGTCACATGCAAATCCCTGCACTGCAGACGACAGACAACAACTGTCTCTGTACAACTAGTCCTGGACCTCCACTAATAGACAGATACAAAGAGAGCAGCATACAGTAGCAGCAGAGCCCAGAGGCGAGGCGAGGCAAGGCAAGCCAAGTTTATTTATATAGCACATTTCATACACAGAGGCAATTCAAAGTGCTTTACGTAAAATAGATAAAAAGGAAAGAGCATGAAAAAAAATTTAGAATAAAAACGCATAAAAGACATAAAAAAAGAATAAAAGTCACAGTGCATTTTAGGGTCACAGTGCAATTATTAGCGCCAATTTAGTTTCAATTTAAGGCAAAAGCGAAGCCCTTTTTTTTTTAAGCCCATTTTTGAAAGTAGCCAGTGTTGGGGCTGATCCTAGATCTATGTGTAACATAATAACTGAGAGACCTGCAGCAGGGCAGGTCCTCATCACTGGCTGTCTGCTTTGAGCTGGTTGTCGTCGGACTCCTGGCAGCGGGACAGCAGCTTGAGTTTGATGGGCCGTATGGGCATCAGAGTGTTCTGTAGGTCCATCTCAATGGGGATCTGGTGAGAGTTGACACACAGTTAAAGTATGAAGGAACGAGTAAAACAGATGTCAGCGTTACACTATGAATGTTACCTAATACAGTGTCACTGTTACGTTCGGGTAGCATTGCACTATAAATTCAAATAAACTCAAACTCCTGGACAACCTCTCTTGGGTCGACATACATTAAAATGGCCCTATGAAGTCTCGAGGGAGTTTTGCAGAAATACAAATAGCTTTTTTTTTTTAAATCTCACACTTCCATCATTTAGTAGGTAGCCTATACTGAGGATGATTGGCGCCTAGTACTGAAAAATGCAATCTGGGAAATTAAATGGGGAGTACATACTCATGCAGTACGCAAGTACAGAATTGTAGTATGGGGGTTCAAACCCGGGTCTCCCATGTGGAAGACACAAACGCTACTATTAAGCCAAGAGGACATCCTCAAGGTCTGAGGGCGACACTTCAGTTTACATGTCTCAGGCAGGGCTACCTCATCACGCGAGTGTGATTCCAAAATCACCTCTGCTACATATAGAAATGCAACAAAGTCATAGGTACAAAATTATATTTACAATCATTGTATCATTATTTTGTCTCACATCTGTCTCTTTGCAGACGGTGAAGTTGAACCTCTGTAGAATCTCCACCATCGCCAGTTTCATCAATACCAGAGCGAATCGCACGGATACAGTTCCGTGGGCCCAACCCGAACAGCATGTAGGTGTATGGGTCGATGCTCTCCTTGTTCTCCTTTCTGAACCTACACTCGGAGAGTTCAGAGGAGGAGGGGTTAAAGAACATATCAATTAAATCACAGTAATATGATGGTTATACATGGTTGAAGAAACCTGTTTGTGTTTGGTCGTCGCATTTAGGTTTGTTTTATGGTTGTTTGTGGAACACTGCTCTTATCGTTGCTGTTGTGATTGATATTGTGGTTGTGGTTAAGATGTGGCCCATTACCTCTCTGGTTTGAACTCCTCTGGGTCTTCCCACACATCGGGGTCACGGTGCAAGGTCCAGATGGGTATCATGACAACCATACCCTTGGGGATGGTGATGCCGCTGATCTCAACAGATTTCTTGGCGACTCTTTCAAGTCGATGGGGTACAACCTGAGAGACTCGTTGATCACGCTGTCTAGATAGTCCATCTGCATCAGAGCCTCGTACTGGATAGGAGCCTGCACAGGGATATTACACTCACATGAGCACTAGTGATTGGTCGTTCACGTAGCCGAAACCCAGAACTAACTATTTTTCGTTGCAAATCTGAAGAGCTGTTAGTTTTTTGTGTTCTTATTTTGGGAAATGAACACAGTACTGTACTTATTCTAATCTGCATAGCCTAATTTCATGACACCCGCATACAGAACGCCATTACTTTCAATGTACGTGTGTAATAGTGACTTGCTTTTTTGTTGTACATGAATAAACAAAAAAATCGCTAAATAATGTTATCTTGATAGTTAGAAGAAAATACATTTAGATTCCACTGAACAATGTAAATGATAGATGTACACAAGGATCAATCAGAAGTCAAAATGCCACTAAACTGGGCTGCTTTTAGTGGATTGACTGCTTGGAATACTGAATGTGCTATAGTCTATTATTTCCTATCACAGTCGACAGACTACAAGAAAACTGTCAGGTGGTTCAAATGTGAATAACTTGGTATCCATTCCATTAACTGTGGCCGGGCAGCACCGAACAGCCCAGAGAACATTACCATGGTGCTTTTGAATATTAGGTCCCTATCTGGCAAAACCTTTATTGATCTTATCTCAGAGCGAAAGCTGCACTGTAATGTTTTTATCTGAAACCTGGCTAAACATGAATGCATGTCAGTCTATTAGAAGTGGGGAAAAAATATATTTTCGCTCTATTATTTATCTAGCCATGTCGCTGAGCAGATGAGAATTTCATGATGAATATGAATATGAATAGTACACCATCAACAGCTTCCTCTTGTGATAATGATTTAGTAACCAGCTTCAACACCAAACTAAGGGCAACTATCGACTCTGTAGCACCAGTCAAACTGAAAAAGGCTGTGGCCAAATTTAAAAGAATTTGCAGAAAGTCTGAGCTGACAAAAACTGCAGGTCCACCTTGATATTCTTCGAGAGCATCTTTCTGCTTTTAATAAGGCAATAAAAAAACGCCAAGACGGGATCATTTCTCAAAATTGATAATGAATCATAACAACTCAAACAGTGCTCTTTTCAACGATTGACAGCCTTATAAATCCCGCCCACAAGACACCTGGTGATCTGCTCTCCACCTACAAATGTGAGGAATTTGCAACATACTTCTGAGATAAGAGAACCAATATTAGGTGAGGAGGATCACTCAGGCAAGACCTGAAGATGTGTTTGATGACTTGTTACCCCACCTTCCACCACATGGAAGCACTATGAACTCTTTTGCAGTGGTCATACAGAAATGCTCAGCAAAGTGGGGGTCTGTTCATCTGCACCTAAAACTACCATGGTGAAACCCCTCCTGAAGAAAAGTAACTTAGACACTTCAGTCCTTAGCGATTTTAGGCCAATCTCCAACCTTCCCTTTTTAAGCAAAAAAATAATAATTCTTGAAAAAAAGGTGTTCAAACTGTTAAATAATCTCCTTCTTCCCAACTGTACCTTTGACATGTTCCAATCTGGCTTTTGTGCCAATCATAGCACTGAGATAGCACTATGTTGTTAAGTTATTAACTAGGTTCTTAATGACCTTAGAATTAATTAATTAATGCTGATGCCAAAATGCTCTTTGTCCTTGTCCTGGTCAAACTGTCTGCACACTTAAAGACACTACTTACAGTAACACTAAGCACCAGGCAAAAAAACAAGGTGTTACCATTGACTCAGATCTTAATTTTGAAACCCATATCAAGAATGTGACTAAAACATATTTGTATCACTTAAAGAAGAGTAAGTAAGTTTGCCGGAAATCTGCCATCGTGGAGAAATTCTGTCTGAAGTTGTCCAAACAACAACATCCTCCCTAATAATAATATATCCCCCCGAAATGAACTTGCAGTGTTGGACATTAGCTGTTGTGTTTCTACATGCGCACACGATTGGGAGAGGCAGCCACCAGAGAAAGGTCAGTCTACTCCCCTAGAACACCCCTGGCACTCACAACATGTTTATATGCAAACCGAATGTCAGGTAGGACACTGCATTTTAAAAAGCGTGTTTTCCGAACCAAAACAGCGTTCGTAAATGAAATATTTATTCATAAGGGATTTATTATAAGGGATCTTGTTCCCTGATCGCTACCGATTAAAGATAGTCATTACAACCGTTAGGAAGCTTTTAGAAAGCTTGAATATTACATGGACCTTTACAGAACACAGCTGTAAAGGTGCAAACTTTCCTCTCGCAGGCTGACACTGAGAGACGAATGCATGCTTGTATTACTAGCAGCCTTGATTACTGTAACACTCTCCTGTCTGGTCGACCAAAGAAATCTATTGGCAAATGATACAGAATGCAGCAGCACGAGTCAGATGGAGAGCACATATCACACAAGTCTCTGCACTGATTACCTGTTAGTTTTATAATTTATTTTAAGATAATTGTATTAGTTTAGAAATCACTCTATGGTCATGCACACCACTGCATGTTAGACATGCTTTTAAGGTATATACCCTGTAGATCCCTCAGGTCCTCAGGTACTAGCCTTTTAACTATTCTGAAGATTCCAACAACACCTATCTACTTCCTGTTTCAAATGAATAATACTGGGCAGAAGTCTGCACAGGGATGCTACAGACACATTAGCACACTGTAAAATACTGTCACCTATCTAACCATCTGTTCCAAAGCAATAGTAATAGATACTGTAGGAGTCTGCAGTGCACAGGGGTTACACACTCATCAGTACCCTCTAAAATACTGTCACTATCATATTTCCTGTTCCACATGAATAGTACTATATAGGAGTCTGCAGAGGGGTTACCTTGTTGGGAAACACAGTGTGTATCTCCTCCTGCAGCTTGGTCATGATGTGAGGGTTGGTTGCCAGATTGTAGGCCAGGAAGGACAGAGAGCTACTGGTGGTCTCATAGCCAGCAAAGATGAACATCATTGCCTGGGACAAGATCTCATGGTCACTCAATCCTATGATGATGGGAGAAATGGGGTGGTAGGTGTGAGAAAGGGACGAAGTAGAGTATTTCCACGGTGTGTTTGTAGGTGTAGGTGTTTGAGGCAGGTACTGTATGTGTGTGTGTTAGATGCTAGTATACAGTGTGTGTGTGTGTGTGTGTGTGTGTGTGTGTGGATGTGTGTGTGTGTGTGTGTGTGTGTGTGTGTGTGTGTGTGTGTGTGTGTGTTTAAGGCAGGCACCTTTACTCTGTTCCTCTCCCTTTGAGTTGCTGTCTTTCTGCGAGTCTATCATCAGCTGCAGGAAATCTACCCGACTCTGGAAGCAGGCTTACGTCAGATCAAAATCACATGAGAACTACCAGATGCTACCAAATCTCTACAATTGTATTACACAATACTGGCTGAAGATCGTATATTTGATCAGTTATATTTACATACCTTCCTGGTGCTAGCCACGCGATTGGACTTGATCTTCTGAAAGACAGCGTAGAAGAAATCTGTGACCGAGGCAGGGAATAGGGATACCTCCATGTTTGCCATAACAGGACCCATGAAGGGGAAGAATGCTGGACGGACAGGAAATGCCACGGTTACAAACAGGAACAGGAAATACCATGATACGTGACTCCAATCCTATTCAATGCACAGCCCTGTCCAGAAACAACTCCTAGGCTCTATCCCTAGACACTTCTGTATCCAATCCACTCAGATCTCCAAGTGTCCAGCATTTAGGAACTAGAGGTTGGTTCTTGACAGGGCCCATGTGTTTGTCAAATGAGTAGAGCGCAAACCATTGGCAGTGTGTTAATATGTGCAAAACATATATTAACATCATGTTTGAAACAGGAATTATTTTAATGTTTATATAGCCTGAGAATATACATCCATACAGGATACATTATGTATATAGTGTGGCGCCCGGCCCGTGCCTAAGCCCATGCGCGAGTGTGGAACGGTGGTAAATGGAGTATATATCTCGCCTCGCTTTGTCTCTGCTGTTTCTGCTGTCCCTCTCTTGCCCCGTGTTGTCTTTGGCAGGACCATGTATGGAGTTCCTGCGCCCCAAGGGGCCACAGCTGCAACCCGTGGAGATAATCACCGTATGCCCATACATGGAGTTCCTGCCCATCAAGGCACAGGTGAAGGGCATCAGCAGGAGCAGCAGAGACGGTACAAAAGTAGCCCACGGAGCACCCAGTGGGGAGGAGTTGCTACGGCGAACCAAGGAGCAGTTGATGAGAGAGAGAATAAGCCAAGTCACCATTGTCCAGTGTATGACCCCTGACCATAGGAGAGCCCGCTACGTTGCCAACCTTCGCCTGTCTGACTACCCCGCTGCCGCCCCGACCTGGAACGTAAGAGGACCACCCACCGTGTACCGAACCCCCCTGCTATCTTCACGACACGACGCCTTCTCACCCCCACCCTCTCTATCATTTCCCTCTCCCCGCTAACCGAATAAATATCTTTGATTATAATTCTGGTGTGGACCTCTCTGCTTACACTGTGTTTGGGTCCGTGACGCGCCCGCACACCCCGGCGGCCGTCACAATAGTCAAAGAATAAGTGACTCCAAAGATGAACTATTATTCTATACTCTGTCATCTGACCACTGAACTTATCGAAGATAAGATCAAATATACTTTATTGTCCTGGATGAAAATTTGTCTTGGATTAATTCATTAAAGTTGCTGCTTCACACAACAACAAACAACAATGAATACACACTATATACACAGTACAAATCACACACACACTCTCACACACACACACACACGTCAGAGTTGTTAGTCATTCATTTATTTGTGTTGTATAAAGGAATGAATGAAAGAAGGAGAGGAGAGATGGGACTGTACCTCTTTGATCCGCCCACTGGTGAAGGAGGGAGACAGGACACTGCGGATCCGTCTCCATGCATCATCCTCAGCGATAAACACGGCGTCATACAGAGGCCCGTTGAGATAGATATTCTAGAAAAATTATTATTATTATATACTGCAAGATTAACCTAATATTAATAATGCTATCATAACAATGATATTATCTATTTAAGGAGCCCTTATGTTTTTTCCCCCATACAACCACTTCAATGTAGCATATTACCCTCCTGTTAGTGAAAAGGGAGTAGCATTCCTTGATGAGGATGGTTTTGATCATGGCTGTGTCCATGATACACAGGATGGGCTGACGGCCATCATAGATCCTACAGACCAGCAAAAACAAAGATAGTTAGATATACACTCACAGAGCACTTTATGAGGAACACTATACTAATACTGGGTAGGGCCTCCATTTGCTCTCAAAACAGCCTCAATTCTTCGTGGCATTGATTCCACAAGATGTTGGAAACATTCCTTTGAGATTCTGGTCCATGATGACGTGATTGCATCACTCAATTCCTGCAGATTTTTCAGGTTCACTTTCAAGATGTGAATCTCCTGTTCTACCACATCCCAAAGGTGTTCTATTGGATTCAGATCCTGGGAAGGCCACTGAAGAACACTGAACTCATTGTCATGTTCATGAAACCAGTTTAACACAACTTTTGCTTTGTGACATGGTGCATTATCATGCTGGAAGTAACCATTAGAAGATGGGTCAATTGTGGCCATGAAGGGATGCACATGGTCAGCAACAATACTCAAATAGGCTGTGGCATTCAAGCGAATATACCGTAGATAGAGACAGACAGACCCATCACAGATCCTGCACTCTTAGAAAAAAAGTGCTACCTAGAACCAAAAAGGGTTCTTCTTCCACTCTCCCTTTGAAGAAACCTTTTGGGTTCCATGTAGAACCCTTTTCCACAGAAGGTTATACAGTACCGTGCGAAAGTAATGGGACAGTGAAGCATTTTTTCTTCTTTTTGGAGTTGAAATGAGAACGTAGAGATTCTCATCTTTTATTTGATGTTATTTGTGTACATATTGGTTTATCATTCAGAAATTACAACACTTTTATGCATAATCCCGCTATTTTAGGCTACACAAAAGTGATGGGACAATTGGCTTGACAGGTGTGTTCCGTCACATAATTTGTGCAGTCTGCTATTGGTGTCTTGTCAACATGAGGACCAAAGAGATGTTATTGAAAGTCAGGGAAGCCATTATGATGCTGAAATATCAGAAAAAAATGAAACATTAAAACCTTAAACCTACCAACATCAACAGTTTGGAACTTCATTAAAAGGAAAGAAAGCACTGGTGAGCTAAGAAATCGCAAATGGCAAGGAAGACTTCCAGTGGATAACCAAAAAATGCTCACCATAATAAAAAAAATAAAAATAAAAAAACTGCCCATAGATTAGGAACACTCTCCAGGAGGTAGGCGTCAATGAGTCAGAGACTACCATCCGCAGAAGACTTCACCAGCAGAACTACAGAGGCTACACTGCAAGGTGCAAACCACTACTCAGCCACAAAAACAGGCTGGCCAGGTTACGGTTTGCTAAAAAGTACCTAAAAGAGCCTGCAGAGTTCTGGAAAAACATGTACCGGAGAAAGTGTGGAGAAAAAAAGGAACTGCCCAATATTCACAGCATACCACATCATCTGTGAAATATGGGGGAGGGGGTGTTATGCCTTGGGCATGTATGGCTTCCACTGGAACTGGCTCACGTCTCCTTTGATGAGGATGAATTCGGAAGTGTTCAGAAACGTCTTGTCAGTCCAAGTACAAGTTAATTGCTCCAAACTCATTGGACGGCATTTCACCATACAGCAGGACAATGACCCAAAACATACTGCCATAGCAACTAGGAAATTATTCAGGGCCAAAAAGTGAATCCTATAGAATCCTATAGAACATGCATTTAATTTGCTGAAGAGGAGGACAAAACATCCTAAAAAAACAAACAACAATCGCTACAATATAGGTCTGGCAGAGCATTACCAGAGAAGATACCCAGCATCTGGTTGGGTCAATGGGTCACAGACTTTTGCACTTTTGCATACAAATACATGTTTAGTATTTGGTCCCCAAATACTAAACATGAGTGCTTAATTTGGACATTTGCATAATGCAAAAGAAGAAAAAATGCTTGTCCCATTACTTATGCAGGGCACTGCAAATGGAACCCATAAGAGTTATTCAACCAAAGAATCCTTTTAGAACCCTTTTTTTCTTTATTTTTTTAATTACATTTTTGCCCTTTCAATGACATGGAGGGAAGACACAATCACTTCCGATTTGAATTCTGACGTGTCGTGGCTCCTCTTTATTCATGCAGTTTGAGACGTGCTCAGAGGCAATATAGGAGCCTCAACCAATGAGAATCCAGGATGTTGTCAAACATTGGCAACGCACAAGTTGTGTTTGGGACTGTAACAAGTCCGTGACACAGAGGCGGAGTCGAGGTACTGTTTTCTGGGAGTATCCCGTTTATTTTCATAAAATGTTAGTAATAATTCCAATGTTCGTAATAATTTCAATGTTCGTAACACAACGCCACTCGGCGACTTTCCAGTCGCCCTCCTTCTCCCTCGAACACCGAGGCACACACATCTTAAACCATCTAGTCAATGAGGCTTCATTTGCAACAGGTGTGCAACGGAGCCTCGCCGACGTCACCCTGGCCACGGTCCTGTAGCTCCCTCTACAGGCCGAACGCTGCATGTCCCCCCACATACCCCCACCACCCGACACAGGCCGGGGACACGACGGCTGACAACCTACTCCCCCCCCCCCCTGCACGGGAGAGGAAGTCTGCCACGACCATCTGCGCCCCCGGTCTGTGCACGACCGAAAAGTTGAAGGGCTGCAACGCGAGATACCACCGGTGGAGCCACTGGAGGGGAGCATGGTCGGAGTAGAGGGTGAAAGCGCGACCCAGCAGATAGTAGCGGAGGGCGCCGACCGCCCACTTGATGGCCAGGCACTCCTTCTCCACCGTGCTGTACCGGCCCTCCCTCTCCGATAGTTTGCGGCTCAGGTACAGTACCGGCCGGTCAGCCCCCTCCACCCGCTGGGTCAGCACTGCTCCCAGGCCTCTATCCGACGCGTCCGTCTGTAGGGAGAAAGGGAGGTTAAAATCAGGCGCATACAGGACCGTTTCTCCACAAAGAGCTCCCTTAAGGGCCTCGAACGACCCCTGGCACTGGCCCGACCATTGGACCGGATCCGGGGCACCCTTCCGGGTGAGGTCCGTCAAGGGACTGGCCAGCTCTGAAAACCCCGGCACGAACTGCCGGTAATAGCCAGCCAGCCCCAGGAAGGCCCTCACCTCCTTCTTTGTCTTGGGCCGCGGAGTGGCTGCGATGGCCGCAGTCTTTTCAATCTGTGGCCGCACCTCCCCCCGACCCAAGTGGTACCCCAGATACCGGATCTCCCTCCGCCCGATCAAGCACTTCTTCGGGTTGGCCGTCAGCCCCGCCTGCCTCAGGGACCTCAGGGTCCATGAGGTGCTGAAAAGTGGCTGGGGCTCCGAACAACCCGAAAGGGAGCACCGTGAACTGGAATAGCCCGAGCGGAGTGGAGAATGCAGTTTTCTCCCGGGATACCGGCGAGAGTGGAATCTGCCAGTATCCCTTCGTGAAATCCAACGTCGTGAAATACTTGGCCGTGCCAAGCCGGTCCAAGAGCTCGTCAACCCGGGGCATCGGGTAGGCATCGACCTTGGAGACCGCATTAACTCGTCTATAATCCACACAGAACCGTATAGCCCCATCCGGCTTGTTGACAAGCACGATGGGGCTACACCAGTCACTGCGGGACTCCTCGACCACACCCAGCTCCAGCATGGCTTCCAATTCCCTGCACACAATGTCTCGTTTGTGTACCGGCAACCTATAGGGACGCGTGCGCACCGTTAAACCCGGCTGCGTTTCTATGTGGTGGTCGATAAGCGTAGTCCGACCGGGCAAGGGAGAGAACACGTCCGCGAACTTAGCTTGCAAATCTGCAATGTCCGTGGCCTGGCTAGCAGAGAGATGGTTATCAATACCGACCGGAGTGCTAACTTTTGATTTTGGGACTTCCGGACCGAACTCATCTCTCTCTGGAATTATTGTAGCCAGAGCAACAGTGACCACGTCGTTCCATTTTTTTTAGGAGATTTACGTGATACACCTGCAAGCTATCCCCCCGGTCCGAGCGTACTACCTCGTAATCCACGTCCCCCATGCGACGTGTGACCACACCTGTAAATTCTCGCAGGTTAGTTCCCCTGTCGTACAGTCACTTTTGACGCTCCTGGGCTTGCAGCAAATGCTCGCGTGAGATAACCCCTAGGGCGTGGAGCTTTGTGCGCAAGTCCAGGACGTATTGAATCTCATTTTTACTGTCGCTAGACCCTTCCTCCCAATTTTCTTTAAGAAGGTCTAGGACACCCCGAGGCTTACGCCCGTAGAGTAATTCAAACGGGGAAAACCCGGTGGAAGCTTGGGGGACTTCCCGTACCGCAAACAACAGGGGATCTAGCCATTTATGCCAATTCCGACTATCTTCGTGTACGAACTTCCGGATCATTGACTTCAAGGTCCGATTGAACCGCTCACAAAGGCCATCAGTGGCCGGGTGGTAAACACTGGTTCGAATCGCCTTGATGTTCAACAAGCCATACAGTTCCTTGAGGGTGCGTGACATAAAATTAGTGCCCTGATCGGTGAGAATCTCTTTCGGGATTCCCACGTGGGAGATTACTTGAAACAATGCCTGCGCTACACTCCTGGCAGAGATATTGCGCAGCGGTATTGCCTCGGGGTATTGGGTTGCGTAATCTATCAAGACCAACACAAATCGATATCCCTGTGTACACCGATCAAATGGCCCGATAATATCCATCGCAATGCGGTCGAATGGGTTCTCGACCAATGGTAAGGGCCGCAAGGGGGCTTTACCAACTGACATTCGCGCACCACCTACGCACCTCTGCCCGAATTCCCAGCCAATAAAATCGAGCCATTATACGGTTTAGTGTCTTATCATAACCTAAATGGCCCGCCATGGGGTTGAAATGAGCCGCCTGGAAGACCATTTCCCGGCGGCTACGGGGAACCAACAACTGGGTTACTTCCTCCTGGCTATGTGAGTCACGACTTACTCGGTACAACCTGTCGCTGATAATCGCGAAATAGGGGTGGGCGCGTACTGCGTCTGGCCGTACCAAAGTACCATCAATCGCTATCACTTGGTCATAGGCCGATCGTAGGGTCTCGTCACGAGACTGCTCGAGGGGGAAGTCACCTAGCAACGGATAGTTCGGCAGGGGAATCTCGGGTTGAGACCCCCCCGCCGGCTCCGGCTCCTCGGCAGTGTCACGAGGCGCCGCCTCAGCACAGAACACATTACCCGCCTCACACCTCCCTCTCTGTCGTGCACGCACCCCGGTAGCCCTGCTTACCGCTTGAGGAAACCCCTCCCAATCTACACCCAGAATAAGGGGATGCGTGAGGCGCGGGCTAACCGCCGCCTGTACACTATGCTTTTTCCCTTCAAAATGAATCTTGATCGTGACCACAGGATATTCGTGAATGTCCCCATGCACACACTTCACCAACACCTTCGATGCCTTTAACAATGCCCCCGGTCGAACCAGGCGCTCCTGGATCATGGACTGCATGCAGCCCGAATCCAAGAAGGCCTGGTGCATATCATGTTGTATCCTTACCGGAACACGATACGCCGCTCCTGGTCCGGGGGGAGGGCCCGGTATGTCGCCGATGCGGACGACCTGCCCCACCTCCCTCACTGGGCACTCCGCCTGTACATGGCCCGGCCGTCCGCATCGCCAACACACCCCCCCTGTCGCTCGGGGTGCTTCCTGTGGGGCCAGGGCTGGTTCTCGACATGCCTGCCCCTGCCATCTCGTCCTCGGGGCGGGCGCCGGTCTCTCCTCCTCCGTCACCATGGCTCCTTCCGGGCGCCGGACCGGGCGTTGGTCATCGGGGCTCCTGCGGCGGGAAGGAGAGATGGTCCTCCACCAAGGTAACGGCAGCCGCGAGATCCTGGGGCCGGTGGTACTGGACCCAGGCGGCGGTCCGGGCCGGGAGCCCCGTGGGGAATTGCTCCAACACCACCCGGTCCCCGACCTCCTCCGACGAGCTGTTCCCTGGGTCCAGCCACCGCCGCGCGCTGTCCCGCAGCTGCTGGGCGTAGGCAAAGGGCCGGCTCCCCTCCTCCATCATCAGGGCCCTGACGAGCTCCAGGAGGAGGGTACGGTCCTCAGCCCTTGCCGTCACCATCTCCCTCACCGCGGTCTGGTGCTCCTGCTGGAGGTGGGCCTGCTGCTCCAGTATAAGGGCCATCCTTCCGATAGCCGCGCTTAACGCCTCCATTCCCTTTTTTTCTCCGCCTTCGCTGTGCCCCACGTTGGGCGCCACTGTAACAAGTCTGTGACACAGAGGCGGAGTCGAGGTACTGTTTTCTGGGAGTATCCCGTTTATTTTCATAAAATGTTAGTAATAATTCCAATGTTCGTAATAATTTCAATGTTCGTAACACGCCACTCGGCGACTTTCCAGTCGCCCTCCTTCTCCCTCGAACGCCGAGGCACACACATCTTAAACCATCTAGTCAACGAGGCTTCATTTGCAACAGGTGTGCAACGGAGCCTCGCCGACGTCACCCTGGCCACGGTCCTGTAGCTCCCTCTACAGGCCGAACGCTGCATGTCCCCCCACAGGGACCATACTACAGAATACTTAAAAGCTTAAAACTTAAATCGCTCAATAACAGATTCAAATTATTAATGTGGAAGCATGAAATTGTTGCTTGGGCAGTGTACATTGCATCAAGACAGATCATTTGTCTTGGTGTACGAGACCATTTCGTCGGTTGGATCGTCTGTGTTTGTGAAAATCGCACGGTGTCCGCCTGGTTTAAGAGTGTATACTGTAGACACTGAGAGATACATATATCCATCATAGTTAACAATAACCAGGATCAGTTTAGCAGACTCAGCCCCACAGTTTCCCATATTTCTGGAAGCTCTCTGTGTCAAAATTGGTGAAACCACCCTGGGAACAAAAAACAAAACAAAGAAATAGCCAGTTCATAAATGCTTGTCATAAACCTGAACTGTGGCTTAGTTTATGATGGCCCTTTTCCACTACAGACCGACTCGCACTCCTCTCTTTTCGTTTTCGTTCAAAAGCTTTATTGCCCATTTTTCTGGGTAAAACAATTCATATTCAGCTCCCATGGCTTTCACCACAACAACACACATCATGGATGAGTCTACAATGTTGTTGTTTATGGGCTTAATCTCTACAAACCTTCTTATATCCCATCATCGTCCCGAGGAAAGGGATGGGTTTGAGACAAGGAATGCCTAGTTTTTTTAATATTCCATATGGCCAGTATCCATACCTGGTCAGAACAAATATAAATCAACAATCTGACTTGAAACAAAAGCAAAACGATCAAGTCATAGGTATCATTGAAACTGTTAGATAACTGTAATTATCAATACTATCATTTGTATGTATTATCACAACTAACTAACTAACAAATAATATTTTTTATTAAAACTTCTTACACTACGATCAGAGTGATGAGTAAGGCAAGGAGAGTCCATGTCTCGGTGGAGAAGTACGGAAGGTAACCCATCTTTACAGGTTCAATCGCTTCTTCTGAGTAACCCCGGACACGTCTGCTGAAGTGATTATTTTATCCCATCATGACACCTGTGTTTCAGATCATGAAACACAGGCGAAAGAGTATGTGAGAGGTGAAGTTGAAGCCATGGCTAGTGAATGATTGAAAGTATCCCTGCGCAGAGGGCAACACTCAGTGATGTTATTGTCGGCCTTTATCTTAACATCCTGCTAATAGTTGCTGCCTGTTTGATCCCTATCGGGTTTTAATAGTTTGCAGACCCATTGATTCAAGAAGGACTATGGGGCAAATATTTTTGGGCAAATATTTTCTTTCGAGTAATACTGAATTTTACATATTTGAACTCCTCTAAAAATGTGTTATGTTCTTTACATGTATGCACTTGTTTTATATCATTGGCTCCTAAAAACAGTATTTCAAAATACTAGTTCAAAACACATCACATATTACAGTAATGAAGCAACTGATTAACATGAATACAGTGCTCTTCATAAGTATTGGAAAGAGGAAGCATTTTCTGTTCTTTTAGCTCTACACTTGGATTTGAAATCAAACAAATATTATGGGGTCAAAGTAGAGATTCTCAACTTTAATTCAATGGGTTTTTAAAAAAACATTTGTAAACATACTCCCACTATTTCAGGGCTTCAAAAGTATCATATAATGTCCAAATAAAGTACTAATGTTTCGTATTAGGTCAACAATCTGCCTGAAGTCTGCGACCCCACCAGGCACTATCCACTATCCACTATCCACTATCCACTCATCTTTAGAAAATCATTGACATTTCCACATGGTATTGTGTCATAGAGTAGCTTCCCTACAGCAATATTATCTTGACATTGGGATCCTTTGTCCAAACCATATTTCAGGGTGTATGTTTGGTTGCAGGGGCCCAGGCTGTGCTCTCTGACTGCTCCAACTGTAGTAGACCCTGCAGTGAGGAAGAGGTCAACATGCTGCAGTACCGTCAGCCAATCACACACAAGAACCAACAGATCGCCAAGACCTCCATTGAACCATGCACGCACGCACACACACACACACACACACACACACACACACACAAACACTGTCTCAACAGCCCCTTCCTTCACTCTCACTCTCTCTCTCTGTAGGTGGGTCAGGCTGCGTATTCAGCCTCTAAGGGGGGTATTGTTGGGATGACTCTACCCATCGCCCGAGACCTGGCACCCATGGACATCTGTGTGGTCACCATCGCACCCAGTCAGTAAACACACACACATACATACGCACTCTTTCACACACTCCTCCCCCCCCCCTTCCTCTCCATATCAGACAACCTCTCTCTCCCTCTCCTTAGGTCTGTTCTCCACTCCTCTCCTGGCGGGTTAACCTGAAAAGGTGCGTTCATTCCTGGCCCGCCAAGTGCTCTTCCCCTCGCGCCTGGGAGACCCTGCAGAGTTTGCCCACCTGGTGACATCACTGGCTGAGAACCCCATGATCAATGGAGAGGTCATCAAACTGGATGGAGCTATCCGCATGCAGCCCTGAGAGAGAGTGAGTGTGTGTGTGTGTGTGTGTGTGTGTGTGTGTGTGTGTGTGTGTGTGTGTGTGTGTGTGTCTGTGTGTGATCCAAGGTATACCACTGTGACAGCTCCGATGTGTGTGTGCATGTGAGGTGTGTGTTCATGTCTGGTACTCCAAGCTCTGCTGTACTGTACGCTCCATGCAGTTTTGTTTTGTTTTGTAAACTGATCCAGTAATAAACTTCTAATGAGTCTGAGTCTCTCCTCCTCTGTGTCTGTGTAAAGTGAGGTCAGTAGGAGCTAATAGGACAAATGAAACAAGAATGAGCCTTATGAGGCAAGTGTACCTTCATTTCTCCTATTAGAAGTGAATAGAACGCCTGGACACAGGAAATGCTAAATGCTAAAGCTCTCATAACATCACACCTGCACCAGTGTGTAGCTTTATGTACATGTCATCCACAACATTTGAGTGAAGGGAAAGGGACACATTTCTTTTGGAATGGAAAGGAGTCGAGGTACAGTATCTTGGTATACACACGTTTGCTCCAGTTTTGTACCCATTGACTGTGACCCTGTTTGTGTAAGAGGCTAGGGCTGACCCATTCTGATTCAAGATGTTTGTGTAAAAAAGGTATTTATTGCATATATTGTCCACTAAAAAGCAGATGATGGTACAAGTGTAAGGGACCAAGTGCTCCAACCTCAGTCTAGCCTGAAGATCATTCCATATCTGAGGAGCACAGCAGCTAAAAAGTTCTTCTCAATTCTGTAATCACTTGTAGCACATTAAATAGTAACAAGCTGCAAGTTTGATCGCCACTAAGTCGCCATAAAAGCAATGATGTGAGGTAAAATGGGAGTTTTAAAAGAACTGCTTCATATACAGATGAAATCCAATGATAAGCCCTTCTCAACGTCAAAGAATCCCAACCCACAGACTGATACAAAAGACAATGGTGGGTACAGAAAACATGCCTACAAATGAACTGCAGAGCAGAGTGATAAATCGGGTCTAGTGGTTTAAGAATTGAGGCTGTCGTGTGATTTTAAATTGTGTCACCATAATCACGGACAGGGAGGAGCGTTGCCAAGACAATCTTCCTCCTATTATCAAAGGTGAAGCAAGACATTTCTTTACAAAACAAGTACAAGTCTAACTCACAAACTCTTGATCACTTTTTCAACATGTATTTTAAAAGTGTATCATCTATGTAAATGCCCAGGTACTTATAATGGGGAACTTGTTCAGTTTGGGTTCTTTTCAGGGTACAAATATGTTGATCATTGTAATCAATATTATGGCATATAGAGAAAAACATAACAGACCTCATGCATACCTCTTCAAATTAAGGTTTACCCAGATTGTTTCTAATCTAACCCATGTGCCATGTTTTTTCTTCCTCAACTTGTAAATGTAAAAAACACAAACACCACCACTTTGTCTTTTTGTGGTGTTAGGAATACAGACCTCACAGATAAAAATGTTTTGATAAAGGTCATAAACCGAAACGTCGACACAATAAATAAGCAGAGGTAACAATCGTGTGTGCAGGAGTATTCATTTTTTACATACCTTTTCTTCCTAAACTCATCATCACTCAACATAGTTTACAGCTATGCAACTTGTAAAATACAGCATTTCAAACATGACATACAGTTTGCCTTTGAATATGACTTTAATGAAAGAGAATTGAAACGGCAAGTGTAGTTATAGTGGTAGTATGCAGGGTAGTTATTGTGGTAGTAAGTTTGGGATAGTTGTGGATTTCCAGAATTGTCTCTGTGTTGAAATATCTGTAAGAGAAAAATTGTCTTATCATTTGTATAGATAAAATCTAAATTATTTTGAGGTGATTTGAGAAGCCAAAAGGATCATGATTAGAATGCTCTGTAAGCAGATAATGGAGGGCATACCTGTATTTTGTTTCCCTTTATGGAAAGCCCTCTCCATGCTCTCTCTGGCAAACTCCAGGTTCGCCGCCATTACTCTTTTCTTTTCAGTCTTCTCCTTCTCTCTCTCCATTTCTGTCTTCATCCTCTTCACGACATCTTCTGTAATCTTTGTCATCAACTCTTTCACTTCCCTCTCCCTCCTTTCCACCATATTATTTATCATCCCATCCATCTCTTCTCTCATGCGTTTAACGTCATCTTCTTTCTCCTTCAGGATTTTCTCCATCTCTTTCTCGACCACTTCTACTCTCTTCATTGCCTCCAACTCCTTTTTCATCCATTCAATATCCTTTTCTTTCTCCTGTTCATTCCTGTTTCTCTGTCTCTCTTCCTCTGCCCATTTCATCACCTCCATCCTCTCTTTCACTTGTTTCACCTCCATTTCTTTCTCCTCCAGGATTCTCTCCATCTCTTTCTCGGCCTCCTCTACTCTCTTCATCGCCTCCAACTCCTTTCTCATCCATTCAAAATCCTTTTCTTTCTCCTTCTCACTCCTGTCTCTCTCTCTCTCCTCCTCTGCCCATTTCATCACCTCCATCCTCTCTTTCACTTGTTTCACCTCCATTTCTTTCTCCTCCAGGATTCTCTCCATCTCTTCTACTGTCTTCATACCCGCCTCCATCTCCTTTCTCATCCATTCAATATCGTTTTCTTTCTCCTTCTCAATCTTCTCCATCTCCCTCTCCATCTCTGTCTTCATCCACTTCACGACATCTTCTGTAATCTTTCTCATCTCCTCTTCCACTTCACTCTCCCTCCTTTCCAACATATTCTTTATCACATCCATCTCTTCTCTCACGTGTTTAACGTCACATTCTTTCTCCTCCAAGATTCTCTCCATCTCTCTCTCCATATCTTCGACTCTCTTCATCGCCTCCAACTCCTTTCTCATCCATTCAAAATCCTTTTCTTTCTCCTTCTCACTCCTGTTTCTCTCTCTCTCCTCCTCTGCCCATTTCATCACCTCCATCCTCTCTTTCACTTGTTTCACCTCCCTTTCTTTCTCCTCCTGGATTCTCTCCATCTCTCTCTCCATCTCTTCTTCTCTCTTCATACCCGCCTCCATCTCCTTTCTCATCCATTCAATAACCTTTTCTTTCTCCTTTTCAATCTTCTCCCTCTCTCTCTCCATCTCTGTCTTCATCCTCATCTCCTCTTTCACTTCCCTCTCCCTCCTTTCCACCATATTCTTTATCATCACATCCATCTCTTCTCTCACACGTTTAACGTCGCATTCTTTCTCCTCCAGGATTTTCTCCTTCTCTCTCTCCACCTCCTCTACTCTCTTCATCACCTCCAACTCCTTTCTCATCCATTCAATATCCTTTTCTTTCTTCTTCTCATTCCTGTCTTTTTCTCTCTCCTCCTCTGCCCATTTCATCACCTCCATCCTCTCTTTCACTTGTTTCACCTCCATTTCTTTCTCCTCTAGGATTCTCTCCATCTCTCTGTCAACCTCTTCTACCCTTCTCTTCATCACCTCCATTGTTTCGGTCTCCTTCTCACTCATCTTTAATCTCTCTTCGCTCTTCTTTACCTCCTTCTCTCTCTCCTGCACCACCCTCTCTCTCTCCTCCACCTCCTTCTCTCTCCTCTTCATCTCATTTCTTGTTTTTTCCATCTCCCTCTGGAAAGTCTCCTCCATCTCCTTTGTCACTTTCTCCACCTCCTCCACCTCTTTCGCCTTTATTTCCAACTGGACAATCCTCTCCTCCAAATCCTTTTTGTTATTTTCCTGAGTCTTTTGAATGCGACTGAGTATTGCATTGCATTCATTCACTTTCTCAGTGTCTCTATCCAACACTTTCCTCTTCCTCTCCATATTATCTTTAAGATGGTTGACTATCTTCCTCTTCCTCTCCACCATTTCTCTGTCCTTGTCCACCATTTCTCTGTCCTTGTCCACCCTCTCTCTCTCCTCCTTCAGCCTCTCCTTCTCTGCATCGGTGTGCTCCTTCACCTTATGCAGAAGGTTTTGGGCTCCCTCCACCTCTTCCGCTCTCTCCTCCATCTCCCTCCTCCAACCCTCCTTCTCTTCCTTTCTTTCTTTAGCCACTCTGGCCCTCTCTCTCGTGTGCCTGGCCCGTCTTGATGTCCTCTGTGGGAGTGGGGTGTAGGCTGCGAATGCTGCCGGTCCTGCTGCCTCCATCATCAGGGCAGCCTGATCCTCTTTACACTCCTGTGGACATACAGTGAACACACTACAGGTGCAGTCTCGAGAATGTCTCTATGAATGTATTTGTCTTTTCTGAGTATAAAAACATTCAATTGTCTCCAGTGATCTTTACATATTGTCTATGTTTAGCCATCCTGAATGGGGTGAGTGGGTAGTTATCAAATACAGTAGCATAGGGCTTTGAAACTTCCTGATGGAGATGACAGACACAATGACAGGGAAACGTCAAGAAATATGATTGCGTTAGATAACAGGCTTCCCTCGCAAAGAGATTGCGGTACCTCACAATGGTTTCAAGAATAGGCTGTTGCGTTCCCAATTTCCCAAAAGGGGCTCTCTAGTTTTGCCTTTAAAAAAGGCCTACATCTACCTTTTATTCAACATATCCGACACAATTTATATTGCAAATCATGTAGGCCTGTACAGTAAGTAATTGTAGGCCCTTTGCAAAGTCAACTTACGACTTACTTAAGGAAAGGTCCTGTCGATTAAGACCTATTAGTGCCAACTATGTTTGGTTATATTTTAGATAGGGCCTACCTGAAAACATCAAATTAACCATTTTGATATTGTTCTGTCAATCATCTTTCTTCGATAGTCCATCCTCTATAGGTTATTTATAAAGCTGTCTCGTTTTAATGTTGATCTTTAAAATGGTTGATTTTGCAGCCACATTTCTCTCTGTAACAACGATTGAGCTCGTCCCGTTTCACTTTTTAGGCTGTTATGCTGCTCTTTCACTGACAAACAGCTGTTTTTGGAATTAAGCGCTCACCGAAATTACCGCGATTTGACTTGATGTTGGGATCAAACTGTCTGCCGAGTCGGATGAATTACTTCCCAGAGATCTAACAACAAAGAGTAGCCAATTAAGGGTATTTCTTTGCAGTAGGTCTAGGTCCTGATTGTGGGGGAAATGTTGCTTTGAATTGTAGGCTACTTTGACTGGACGATAACATACGAATACAAACAAGTGTACAGTAACATGTTGTCACCACGGATGATAGAGCTTGATTTGATTAAATTTGATTAATTTTCAGCCCTGCTTCTTACAGCTTTGCGTTTACTTGAAGGCAGTTCACGGACTTGAGGTAGGCTGAAAATATACAGGAGCTTGTCGGCCTAGTGCTTATTCGATTAAGGTAGGGGGGATCTGCGCGAAGCCCACACATCGTGTCGCTCACCGGCCCCGCAGCCCACAGATCGACCGGCCCACCAGCAGCCATGGCACAGCCCTTTACACAACATTTAGGCAGCACCCCCTCTCGAAAGATACATCCTACGTCCTTGGACATTTGGCCCAAGTATTGGGGCAATTTAATGTAAAGTATTCCCGTTTATTTAAACTAAAATAGAGCAAGGCAAACTTACCTGCGGCGGGTCCCACCAGTTTTTCTCCATTGTGTTGAAATGTAATTGAATCTATTTCCACTAATGAGCGTACCACATTACAAATGACAATCAGCAAAGGCTATTTGACAACAACTGGAGGTTCAAGTGACCAAAGTGACTTTTACATAAATTTACGTCATTGCTAGCAGCGTCATCAAGACAACAGCATTATGACGCAGGAGATATTTATTTGATTACAGATATGCTCATGTTGTTTCTTGGAAAATATACGTCGTTGGGATTAATCATCATCATATTATTAATTAATAGACAAAACACAGACATAGATATAGGTATATAGATCAGTGGTAGGGGCTCGGGGTCGTTTCTGGACATGGCCCTCCATTGTAATTTACATTTACATTCATGGCATTTAGCAGACGCCTTTATCCAAAGCGACTTACAACAATACATTTGTTTAAGTAATTGAATCATCTATCCAACAGTCATCATAAGACAAAGTAATCAATGCTCACACCAGGGGCCATAGGCAGTCGGCTATTTCATTTTATTTGTATTAGCAGGAGAGAACTTGTACAAGGGGGGTAGCGGGGATGAAGAGGTCTCTGGGTGGGGTTGGGGTTAGGGTTAGTATAGGGGGGGGGATAAATGGAAAACATACTCGTGGTTCAGGTATTAACTGCCAATGAACTTAGTTGGAACAATACAAATTACAATGTAAAACAATAACAATATAATATCAACATTTCAGTATTATATCAAAATAATGATTTAGAAATATGGTACAACCTGTGAGCTGCCTGGTTGCCTTGGCAACGGTAAACTACAGCGCTGTTCATCAGCGGTTCGGGCTCTGGCTCTAACCGTCTACCTTCTCTTAACCGTTAGGAGAAAACGAAGAAAAACAAAGAAAATGTAAACTACAAAACACTCTAACATTAAATCCTACACATACATCTGTATCAGTGGAGTCAGGCAAACGTTACACCAGACTCCCTTCGACATGTTTTGTCAGGTGTCATTTGACAACAACCACTCATCGTAAACGAAGCTAGTGCTAACTCGTCCTCGTTTAGGATACCAAGCTAGCGCAATTACCGCTAACAGACTACAAACTTCATATGCTACTATGCATAACGGTACACTAAATAGAAAGCCTACATTAATGACAAACTGTATTAATGCTTATGCTTAAGAATAAATGGAAAACACACTAGTGAGTCGTCTGGTCCTCAGTCTTTACTGGTTCAGGTATTAACTGCCAACTGAAGAACGCAGCGCAAGCCACAGCTTATATACCCGCAGGTGATCTAGTGCCTTTTATACTCCAAATAGAAATGCGTGAAATTGAATGGGGGGAGTCTGTAAACATGCAAGATAAAGTGCATACATATAAAATAACACATTTACGTAAGTGGCCAATTACATATAAATATATTATGTGCCACATAAACAGTGGAAAAAGCAGTGAAGCCCTTAGCAGACATAGTGGAAAATGTACAGTATATACAAACATGTACAGGAGCAGGACGTATTGTGTCTCTGTTAACACAGTTGTGTCATGTGTAATTGTGTTAAATGATCCATAATAAGTGCTGTCCAGTTTCCTCTATATTATATATAACATGGTGAATAACTCCCCGATATTTCTTTAAGGCCAATATCAGATATGTCTGTCAAGCTCTAATTACAATGAGCTGTCCTCCCATTTCTACCTCCATAAGCCTCCTGTTGCACAGTAATGAGTGATAAAGACACCTGATGACAAGGATGAGAAATGTAAAGATCACGGTTTCATCCAAGGCCCATCTACCTTTCATTCAAATTATGCTAAGATTATTATCATTGGTGATTTTAACCTACATGTGGACAATGAGACTGACTCGACAGCCATGGATTTGATGAATCTCTTGAATTCTACGGACTTTATTCAGCGAGTTACTGGGCTCACCCATAACCACTGCCACACCCTGGACCTAGTGATTACAAAGGGTCTTACTCCTGTTGCATCCTCTATTATTTATCTAGCCATGTCGCTGAGCAGATGAGATTCATGATGATGAATATGAATAGTACACCATCAACAGCTTCCTCCTGTGATAATGATTTATTAACCAGCTTCAACACCAAACTAAGGGCAACTATCGACTCTGTAGCACCAGTCAAACAGTTTGATTGATTTCCTGGTGAAATGCATTGCGGACATATGGATGTCACAGAACTACTGGTTGCTCATAGCTACTGGTGGTCTCATAGCCAGCAAAGATGAACATCATTGCCTGGGACAAGATCTCATGGTCACTCAATCCTATGATGATGGGAGAAATGGGGTGGTAGGTGTGTTTGTAGGTATAGGTGTTTGAGGCAGGTACTGTATGTGTGTGTGTTAGATGCTAGTATACAGTGTGTGTGTGTGTGTGTGTGTGTGTGTGTGTGTGTGTGTGTGTGTGTGTGTGTGTGTGTGTGTGTGTGTGTTTAAGGCAGGCACCTTTACTCTGCTCCTCTCCCTTTGAGTTGCTGTCTTTCTGCGAGTCTATCATCAGCTGCAGGAAATCTACCCGACTCTGGAAGCAGGCTTACGTCAGATCAAAATCACATGAGAACTACCAGATGCAACCAAATCTCTACAATTGTATTACACAATACTGGCTGAAGATCGTATATTTGATCAGTTATATTTACATACCTTCCTGGTGCTAGCCACGCGATTGGACTTGATCTTCTGAAAGACAGCGTAGAAGAAATCTGTGACTGAGGCAGGGAATAGGGATACCTCCATGTTTGCCATAACAGGACCCATGAAGGGGAAGAATGCTGGACGGACAGGAAATGCCACAGTTACAAACAGGAACAGGAAATGCCATGATACGTGACTCCAATCCTATTCAATGCACAGCCCTGTCCAGAAAGAACTCCTAGGCTCTATCCCTAGACACTTCTGTATCCAATCCACTCAGATCTCCAAGTGTCCAGCATTTAGGAACTAGAGGTTGGTTCTGGACAGGGCCCATGTGTTTGTCAAATGAGTAGAGCGCAAACCATTGGCAGTGGGGTTTATGTCAGTCTAATCAATGAAATCAATAGCTTCATTTATTAAGCACAAAATGACTGAAAGCTATATGGGGGCAGTTGTACCGACTGTGAGGAACAGTGGGCTGAAGATGTCAAACTTGAGCATTTTCTTGATGTTGGTCACAAAGGGGTCAGAGGGGTTGTGGAGGGAGTCGATGTCGACACTGAATGAAGTGCTGACGACCTTATCCATACTGTATGGTCCAAAGAACCTGGAACACAACCACACAATCTTTGACCACCAGAACCACAACCACAAAATTAAAGGGGGAGTTCACTGAAATTACAAATTCACCTTATCTTCTCGGAGAGAAATCCTCACTCTTTTAGTTCAATGGGCTCTTCGTTATCGGCCGTCTTCTTCAGATTGCTGACCAAATTACCAGAGTGCTGCTTCATGATCCCGAACATCTGAGTTGGGAAGGATACATGGAAAAATATGATGATTGATACATGGATTAATATGTGCAAAACATGGGTTAATATCATGTTTGAAACAGGAATTATTTTAATGTTTATATAGCCTGAGAATATACATTCATACA
This sequence comes from Argentina silus, assembly GCF_951799395.1. Classification (NCBI taxonomy): domain Eukaryota; kingdom Metazoa; phylum Chordata; class Actinopteri; order Argentiniformes; family Argentinidae; genus Argentina; species Argentina silus. The sequence goes on from NC_139654.1 coordinate 39,760,212, forward strand.
GGATACATTATGTATATAGTCAAGGAATAAGTGACTCCAAAGATGAACTATTATTCTATACTCTGTCATCTGACCACTGAACTTATCTAAGATAAGATTAAATATACTTTATTGTCCCGGATGGAAATTCGAAACACGTCAGAGTTGTTAGTCATTCATTTATTTGTGTTGTTGGAATGAATAAAAGAAGGAGAGGAGAGATGGGACTGTACCTCTTTGATCCGCCCACTGGTGAAGGAGGGAGACAGGACACTGCGGATCCGTCTCCATGTATCATCCTCAGCGATAAACACGGCGTCATACAGAGGCCCGTTGAGATAGAAATTCTAGAAAAATAACAATGATTATATACTGCAAAATTAACCGAATATTAATAATGCTATAATAACAATGATATTATCTATTTAATAAGCCCTTATGTTTTTTTCCCCATACAACAACTTCAATTTAGCGTATTACCCTCCTGTTAGTGAAAAGGGAGTAGCATTCCTTGATGAGGATGGTTTTGATCATGGCTGTGTCCATGATACACAGGACGGGCTGACGGCCATCATAGATCCTACAGACCAGCAAAAACAAAGATAGTTAGATATACACTCACCCAACACTTTATTAGGAACACTATACTAATACTGGGTAGAGCCTCCCTTTGCTCTCAAAACAGCCTCAATTCTTCGTGACATTGATTCCTTTGAGATTCTGGTCCATGATGACATGATTGCATCACGCAATTCCTGCACATTTTTCAGGTGCACTTTCAAGATGTGAATCTCCCGTTTTGCCACATCCCAAAGGTGTTCTATTGGATTCAGATCCGGTGACAAGGAAGGCCACTGAAGAACACTGAACTCATTGTCATGTTCATGAAACCAGTTTAAGACGACTTTTGCTTTGTGACATGGTGCATTATCATGCTGGAAGTAGCCATTAGAAGGTGGGTAAATTGTGGCCATGAAGGGATGCACATGGTCAGCAACAATACTCAAATAGGCTGTGGCATTCAAGCAAATATACCGTAGATAGAGACAGACAGACCCATCACAGATCCTGCACTCTTTGAAAAAGTGCTACCTAGAACCAAAAAGGGTTCTTCTTCCACTGTCCCTTTGAAGAAACCTTTTGGGTTCCATGTAGAACCCTTTCCACAGAAGGTTATACAGTACCGTGCGTAAGTAATGGGACAGTGAAGCATTTTTTCTTCTGTTTGGATTTGAAATAAAAATGTAGAGATTTTTATTTTTTATTTGATGTACATATTGGTTTATCATTCAGAAATTACAACACTTTTATGCATAATCCCCCTATTCCAGGCTACACAAAAGTGATAGGACAATTGGCTTGACAAGTGTGTTCGTCAGGTGTGTTACGTCACATAATTTGTGCAGTCTGCTATTGGTGTCTTGTCAACATGAGGACCAAAGAGATGTTATTGAAAGTCAGGGAAGCCATTATGATGCTGAAATATCAGAAAAAAAGTAAACATAGCCAAAACCTTAAACCTACCAAAATCAACAGTTTGGAACTTCATTTAACTTCATTAAAAGGAAAGAAAGCACTGGTGAGCTCAGAAATTGCAAATTACCTAGTAGGCCAAGGAAGACTTCCAGTGGATAACCAAAGAATGCTCACCATAATTGAGAATCATTTATTTACATCTTGTCAGTCCAAGTACAAGTAAATGGCTCCAAACTCATTGGACGGCATTTCATCATACAGCAGGACAATGACCCAAAACATACTGCCATAGGAACTAGGGAATATTTCAGGGCCAAAAAGTGGAAAGTTGTTGACTGGCCAAGTCAGTCTCCAGATTTAAATCCTATAGAACATGCATTTCATTTGCTCAAGAGGAGACTTAGGGCAAAACATCCTAAAAAAACAACAACAGTCACTGCAACATAGGTCTGGCAGAGCATTACCAGAGAAGATACCCAGCGGGGTCACAGTGGGTCACAGACTTTTGCACTTTTGCATACAAAGGATTGGGGACCAAATACTAAACATGAGTGCTTAATTTAGACATTTGATAATGCAAAAGAAGGAAAAATGCTTGGGCACCAAATGGCTAGAGCCAGCCCTGATTAACAGAACCTTTATCGAGCGCACAACATCACATTAATGCCCATAGGAAGAATGAGAATAGAGTATCAACAAAATAACCATTTTAACACAATTTAAAACAACATACGTCTGTAAGTTTTAACCATACGTTAATGTGCGTCAAGGACAACGCGGGAGAATGATGCCCGTGATGGGCCTAACCCAAAACTCAAAGAATATCTCGCTGTCCCTCTCCTTAAATATCATTCCCAACAAAGGACAAGGTGTGAGATACATTACAATAGCAAATGAATTTACAAATGGTGAAAGCTGAAAAATCTGAAACATAGTCAAAACCTTAGACTTGCCAAAATCAAGCACTGATGAGCTCAGCCATTGCAAATGGCTGAGGCTTCACTGCAAGATGCAAACCACTAGTTATTCTTAAAAAGGATAGTCAGGTTACAGTTTGCTAAGAAGTACCTAAAAAGCCTGTAGAGGTGTGGAAAAAAGTCTTGTGAACAGATAAGATGAATATTATCAGAGTGATTGCAAGAGGAAAGTTTGGAGAAAAAAGGATCTGCCCAAGGTTTACAGCATACCATCTCATCTGTGAAACATGGTGGAGGGGATGCTATGGTTTGGGCATGTATAGCTGCCACTAGAACTTGCTAACTTATCATAATTGATGATGTTACTGCTGACAGCAGCAGCAGAATGTATTCTGAAGTGTACAGAAATATCTTGTCTGGTCGAGTAAAAGCAATGCTTCCAAATTCATTGGATGGCGCTTCATCATACAGTAAGACAATGACCCAAAACATACTGCCATTGGAGCTAGGGAGATTTTCAGGGCGAAAAAGTGGAAAGTTCTTGACTGGCCATGTCAATGTTTGGATTTAAATCCTATTGAACATGCATTTCATTTTCTGATGGTAAGATTTTGGGCAAAAAGACCTCAAAAACTGAAGATGGCTGGCCTGGCAGAATATCACCAGAGAAGATACCCAGCACCTGGTGGGGTCAATGGGTCCCAGACGGTTATTGCATACAAAGTATTGTCGATCAAATACTAAATATGAGTGCATAATTTCAACCATGTATACCAATACTAGACAAAAGAAAAGAAAAGAATCTAGCAAAAGCAAACTATGTTCTGACAGGGTTTGACTCATCTAATACGACATCAGATCTGGATAGGTTCCTTGATTTCCTCTGAAAGGTGACATAGGCATGAAAACATGTACACAACATCAAGAAGAAACCATTGATTAAAGCCAAATCAATTGACAGAGGCATGGCAGAAAATGTGTGTTGTCTCTTTAAAAGAAATGTTAAAAATCTCTTTGTTTTCCCTGAATGAAACAAAGCACAGGTGTTTAAAAGGCCAGCCCTACCCCTGATTACAATGATCCACACATGGAGACAGCCAAAGCAACATAGATCAATAAGACATCACACATGTCACACCAGAATGTGTGTTGGCAAGAGTGTGCCCTTATAGCCAGGATCCACTCACCACCTCTCTGGTCACATCTCCCTGATGTTGGTTATGAAGAACTTTATCAAACGTTTGGATTTGAAATTAAACAATTACGACAAGGTTAAAGTAGAGATTCTCAGCTTTTATTTGATGGTATTTGTATACACATTGGTTTCACCATTTAGAAATTACCCCACTTTTTATGCATAATCCCCCTATTTCAGTGTACCCAAAAGTAACGGGACAGACTTATCAAATGTCCAAATGAAGCAGTCATGTTTAGTATTTAGTGGACAATCCACTAGTATTTAGTGGACAATAACTGCCTGAAGTCTGCAACCCACTAACCCCACCAGACGCTGGGCATCTTCTTTGGTGATGCTCTGCTAGGCCTGTACTGCAGCCATCTTTAGTTGTTGTTTGTTTTGAGGTCTTTTTGCCTAAATTCTTATCATTAGGGAAATGTAATGCATGTTCAATTGAATTTTAATCTGAAGATTGACTTGGCCAATCAAGATCTTTCCACTAGTTGCTATGGCAGTGTTTTGGCTATGGCATTGTTTTATTGTATGGTGTGGCACCATCCAATGCATTTGGAGGCATTTGCTTGCACTCAAGCAGACAAGATGTTTCTGTGCACTTCAGAATACATTCTGCTGCTGCCGTCAGCAGGTACAATCATCAATTAAGACAAGTTAGCAAGTTCTAATGGCAACTATACATGCCCACACCTAACACCCCCTGCACCATGTTTCACAGATGAGGTGGTATGCTGTAAATCTTGGGCAGATCCTTTTTTCTCCAAACTTTTGTCACTCTAGTCCATGATAATATTCATCTTATCTGTCCACAATACCTTTTACGAGACCTCTGCAGGCTTTTTAGGTACTCTTTTTTAGCACACTGTGACCATCCTTTTTGATGATAACTAGTGGTTTTTGATGATAAATGTGTCTTCCTCTTAGTTATAAACAAACCAGAATTAAATGCATAGGTCTATGTATGGATGGATGGATGGATGTTCTCATTGGAACAGCTGGAAGACTTTCTCTGCATCCACGAAAAAACACATGTACGCAAGCACGCACAAACACACACACGCACGCACGCACGCACACACACACACACACACACACACACACACACACACACAGGCATGTTTAAGATATGCGTAGCCCATGTTTATTAGTTGACTTAGTTGTGGGGTTAGTTTAGATACAGCGCACGATGCAACAAACAGGTACAATATCAGCACACCTCAGCATTGCTACACCCACGTGCTACAGGGAACTGGTACCCGCATAGTTAGATATGGTGCTGGTCCCACACCAGAGAGAACTGGTATGTTCCAGATCATTATACGAGGTAACTAGCTAGTAAATTATTAATTACTAGAAAGTGCTCAGTAGTCCTAGGGCTACAAACACAAGCTGACCAACCCTCCTGCAAACAGGGTGCTAATATTTCTCAATATTAGCTTGTCAAAGCTAGCCAAGGTTCTCAGCTGTCCGGAAACAACAAGTAACTTAGTTAGCCGACTGTCCCAAGTGCTAGCTGTAGCCTACACATGTGACCTTGCAAGTTCTAATAATAACCTGAGGAATTATCGTCGAGCTAGGGTTCAACAATAACAAAGAATTGAGAGCTCACAGGTTAGCTTGCTAGCTCAGAGAGTTAACAGGTGCTCAGAAGATGAAAATCGTCGTTGAGCTGAACCGTAGGATTCTATCATAGACAATCTAACGCCCCGTGAGAATCATAGGCTGAGGTGTAGCCAGCTACAACAACACAACTACAGTACACTTTTCAACCTAACGCCCCATGAGAATCATAGGCTGAGGTGTAGCCAGCTACAACAACACAACTACAGTACACTTTTCAACCTAACGCCCCGTGAGAATCATAGGCTGAGGTGTACCCAGCTACAACAACACAACTACAGTACACTTCAGACAGTCAGAGAGTGAAGAGTGGAAAGGATGAAATGGTGCGCTTGTAGCATCCCTTTATTGGGACAGGTGATAGGCGTTGCTATCACTTGCAAGTGTGTACGAGGTGTGATTCTGTGAATCAAGATGTAAATACAGTGCTCTCTGAAAGTATTCAGACCCCTTCACTTTTTCCACATTTTGTGATGTTACAGCCTTTTTCCTCATCAATCTACACACAATACCCCATAATGACAAAGCAAAAACAGGTTTTTAGAAATTGTTGCTAATTTATTCAAAAAAAAAAACTGAAATATCACCTTTACATACGTATTCAGACCCTTTACGTTTTTTGTTGAAGCACCTTTGTCATTATTGCGTATTGTGTGTAGATTAATGAGGAAAAAAAATAATTTCATCTATTTTTGAATAAGGCTGTAACATAACATAATACGGAAAAAGTGAAGGGGTCTGAATACTTTCAGAATGCACTGTATGTGCCTGTTATAGTCCCATTGTGTGATTGGTGTGTGTACTGTTTTCTGGCACAGGCCTTAACTGATCCAACAAGTTCACCAATCATCAATGGTGTGATATGAAGTTGATGGATTTTAATGTTACATGCTACACCAGTGCGTGTGTAAAGTGTTGACATTGCGCAGCTGCTGCAGCAGCAACGCAAAATGATTCTTGGAGTGCTTGGAAATGGTATCAATGCTTTTTGGACGCTTAAAAACATATTCAATTAGTTTCATAGTATGGTAAAGTAATAGAAACATAGATTACAGAAATACATACAATAGTGGTACCTGTATGAAAAACAAAGTGATTGTCCTCGTTTATATTTGGAGGTAGAGGACAAACCCCAACTCTAAGATATTCAGACTTGACAAGACTCTCAACATAAAACAATGTACAGAATCCATAAATTAGAAGTTCCTTGCAGAAACAGACTGGGAGGCTATTTCTTCTGCATCCACACGTGCAACTGGTCACGTTTCTGGTGTAAGAGTAAATACTGCCATCTAGGGTTTAGAGATGGTTAACAGGAAATGGATACATTATTTTACGGATGTACTTTAGGCCTACGTTTGAGTAATTTAGCAGAAGCTCTTATCCAGAGCGACTTAAAATAAATAGCTACATTCATCTTCAGCTACATACATCACGGTCATCACAAGTAAGACTTTCTATAATAATAAATGCCACAAGCAGTCACAGTGGTAGAGAAAGGAAGTCAATTTAATTTAATGTTCAACTTAATTTATTGAACTTAAGTCAACTATATAAATTGATTTGCTATGTATCCCTAAATAGCGGCCAATTGTGTTGAGGTTTCCAGGCTAACGGTGTCGGCATGTGCAGTCCCCTGTCTTATCTCTGCACCCCCACACGCTCTCAGCCAGGGCCACATCAACAAGGCTTTTGACAGAAAGGCTCGTCCCCTGGTTTGCCTGATTGTGTACCAGCTGAGCCATCAGAGAACATGAGGGTTGGGGCATATCTGCATATCTGGAGCCATCGTTCATCTGAAATTAAAAGAGTAACATCAGAGGGGAGTGCAAGGTGAGACAAGAATTGGACAAATTCAACTGAGAGTTGAAGGTCATGGACTAAATGCTATAGTAAAACTAGCAACAATCACCTTCATCTACTTAGTCTATAGGTTCTCTACCATCTCTCTAATCGTCACCATGCTCACCTTCTTCAATGTCTCCCTCTCCTGTTCTAGCTTCTCTTTTTCCAGACTCTGTTTCGCTCTTTCTTCAGCCACCATCACCAGGGCCTCTCTCCTCTTGATGGCCTCTATCTCTTTCTCCATCTGTTTCTTATCCTTTTTAAATGTCTCCTTCTCCTTCCACATCTTGAGCATTTCTCGCTCCACATCCTGCCCGTCTCTTTTGATTTTCATCCACTCCTTCTTTATTATTTGCAACTCTGCTCCGACCTTCTCTGTCTTTCTAAGCATCTCCATTGAGGTCTCCTTTTCCTGCTCTAGCTTCTCCTTTTCCTGGCTCAGTTTAAGTCTTTCTTCGGCCTCCATCACCAGGGCCTCTCTCCTCTTGACTGCCTCCATTTCTTTTTCCATCTGTTTCTTGGCCTTGAGAAATGTCTCCTTCTCCTTCCACATCCCAAGCATTTCTTGCTCCACCTTCTGCCCGTCTCTTTTGATTTTCATCCACTCCTTCTTTATCATTTGCAACTCTGCTCCGACCTTCTCTGTCTTTCTAAGCATCTCCTTTGAGGTCTCCTTCTCCTGCTCTTCCTTCTCTTTTTCCTTGCTCAGTTTAAGTCTTTCTTCGGCCTCCATCACCAGGGCCTCTCTCCTCTTGACTGCCACCATATTTTTCTCCATCTCTTTCTCCATCTGTTTCTTGGCCTTGAGAAATGTCTCCTTCTCCTTCCACATCCTGAGCATTTCTTGCTCCACCTTCTGCCCGTCTCTTTGGATTTTCACGCTCTCCTTCCTCATCATATTTAACTCTGCCTCTGCCTTCTCAGCCTTTCTAAGTATCTCCTTTGAGGACTCCTTCTCTTTCTCAATCTCCATCATGAGGATCTTGATCCCACTGTCCATCTCCTCCCTCTCCCTATTGAACTCATTCCTGTCCTCCTGCAGTCTTTCTGCCTTTCTGGCCAGGATCTCCTCCTCCCTCTGCCTAACTTTTTGGTCCCTTCTCTTTTGTTTCTCATATTCCTCTATCTTTTTCTCAAACTCTGCCTTCTCTGTCTTAATCCTCTCATGCTCCTTCCTGATATCCTCAATACTCATATATATTTTCACCTCCATTGTTTTTATGCACCTTCAGTAGATAGAACACAAACAAAAATGATTGAAATAATCTCCACACACCCATACTATAATGCAACAGGAATGTCAGAAAGATTCCCCAAATGAGAATGGTATAACAATCTTTGAGTTTGCCCTTCTGAATCAGTCAACAAATACCAGTACACCGATTGGCAGCAAAGAAATGTTATTATCTATAATGTGCGTTCGGCTGGCGTCATAATGGGTTTGGAATGACTATCATGGTAATTCACTGCCTAACAACTCTTATCAGCGTTCGATGCAATGGTTCGAAGTGACTTGGTCCTGTCAGAGGCCTATGTTAGAGTCAGCAAAAGCTTCCAGTGTGGGTTGGCTGGCTATGTTTGTTGACACGCCTTGAAATATAGCCTACAATTGTGGCCAACAGGTCAAATATCAGTGGCCATATAATGGGCACATTTTATTAACTGGAATCGGCCTGGTACAGGTAGGAGCCTATAGGCTAATAAGCAGAAGACCTCGGCAAAATTAAAAAAGCCCTAATTCAATTCATGCATTTAGGTCTCTCATAATAATAATAAAAAATATATTTTATTTGGAATGTGTTTTTCATTTGTCGCCGACAATTTCAAAGCCTGTGCAGTTGAGTGCAATAGACACACAAACAAAAACACAAACAAAACACTAACAACAACAAGAGGACAGGACCTAAAGGAAGGCCTTTCTAAAGATGTGAGTTTTTAGGCATATAGAAATATCCAACGCTGAATTCGACTTAATGAAAATATCATCTCCTTGTGACAGATATCTCTCAGTGACATTTTTACGCGTCCCTTGTCCAAATGCTGTAAAGGTAGTCGGCCTATGCCGTCTCAAGTATTTACAAATACAAGTGTTATAAAACGATACTATATGTCAACTATACTACATCTCTGGCCTACATTAGCCTACCTCAGTCAGTAGGCTGTGTATAAGCGCCGAATCTTCCGGTTATAATCTCTTTATATCTCACTCTGGTAATACTGATTGCACAGGTTCAGGTTGCGTCTTAGCTCGTTATGCCACTAAACTAAAAGTTCAAGAACTTTGTGTATTATTGCAGAACATTCTCAATTCTGTGTACATATTGTAACGAACGGCGGGGTAGAGTAGCTTGCCTCAAGCGGGTATCGAACTCGCAACCTTCCGCTTACAAACCGGCCGCGCTAGCCACAACACCAAGAGAGTTAACTCCCTTGGCGGAGCTGCCAACGGGCCTTACACAGGGTCGTTACACTATCCCCTCCGTTCGGGAGAGCGTGCCCTCACGCTTCACTATACAAGTCTCTCACGTGGACACGCCTCTCAGATGGCCTCACGGGCACCATCCCACTTCTGACACCAATGTAACGAACGGCGGGGTAGAGTAGCTTGCCTTAAGCGGGTATCGAACTCGCAACCTTCCGCTTACAAACCGGCCGCGCTAGCCACAACACCAAGAGAGTTAACTCCCTTGGCGGAGCTGCTAACGGGCCTTACACAGGGTCGTTACAATATCAACGTCATAATGATACCAATAGCAACGCATTTTGGGTGGAATCCTAACTCCAAATCCGCGCGCGTAAATCTTGCATTCATGTCAATGGGAAATTGATTCGATTTACACGCGGATCTCGAGTTAGGATTCCACTGCAATACACATTTAAGTTTAAGTTCATTTGAATTTATAGTGCATTTTACCCACAATATACGGCTTACACAAAAGTAGCCTACAAGACAAATACAACATTTGAAAAAACATATTGCATAGAATCAAATTTGGGGATATACAGGTTTTTTTTCTTTATAAAGTACATTACAAACATAAAGTCTCATAAAGTACTGTAACGACCCTGTGTAAGGCCCGTTAGCAGCTCCGCCAAGTGAGTTAACTCTCTTGGTGTTGTGGCTAGCGCGGCCGCTTTGTAAGCGAGAGGTTGCGAGTTCGATACCCGCTTAAGGCAAACTACTCTACCCCGCCAATCGCTACATTGGTGTCAGAAGCGGGATGGCGCCCGTGAGGCCATCGGAGAGGCGTGTCCAAGTGAGAGACTCGTATAGTGAAGCGTGAGGGCACGCTCTCCCGAACGGAGGGGATAGTGTAACGACCCTGTGTAAGGCCCGTTAGCAGCTCCGCCAAGTGAGTTAACTCTCTTGGTGTTGTGGCTAGCGCGGCCGCTTTGTCAGCGAGAGGTTGCGAGTTCGATACCCGCTTAAGGCAAGCTGCTCTGCCCCGCCGTTCGCTACAGTACATTACAAATACGAAACAATTATTAGTCATATTTTTTATTAGTAATAATAATAAGTATTTTATATTTCATACAAAATAGATTAAATGGTGAAATTGGTGTGTATAAATATAATAAACGTGACTCATAATCCGTATAGTGCTGTTTTTGGAGTAATTACTAATTACTAGTAATTACTAGTGTGTGCGGACTGCGCTCCCTGTCCCGTCTTTCTGCTGTGGGGCAGCGGAGCACTCTTGCCCCATCGTTGCGAGGGGAACAACGTGAGCGTGATTGGCGTAAGCAGGGAAAACCTCACGCAAATTATATTGGGTATGAATTCTGCCTAGCAACAGGTGGCGAAAAACTATTAAACGCTAATGTCGTTAACGTGGTCTGACATGACAGGAAATAATCACAAAGCAATTCAGTTCATCTACTGTACGTCTATCGCTAATGCTAGCTAGCTAAAGTTTTCACAATGAATCGTGTAGATTATTTGTTGACCATGCGGTTCAGTTCATTGCCTTTGGAAGAGAAGTTGGAGATAAAACGTTTAGTGCCAACAGGAATGGTTTGACAAAAAGAGATGGCTAACCGCTACCACCTCGAAACATGCGCTGTTCTGTTTCCCATGTATGATTTTTGGTGGAGACTATTTGGGCATCGGCTGGATTCAAAGACATTATACATCTGTCAGAACAGAACAGACACCAGCGACTGAACGGCCTTGACATGCTTTCCATTGAAAATGCATTGATCCAGGGACAGATGGATTTCAACAGTAAAGTCATCGAGAGGTTTGCTGAAGCAACGAACCGCCGCGCTACTTTCCTATTCAAGTGTGCAGGTCTGTTTGGACATGTATGACAAATGGACAATGCGCCGTTCACTGTAGACTATATTGCTTTTGTTTTGTAGTCATTTTAAACGTTATACTGGCTGTGATATAAAGTGGAGGACTAAATGTTACGTATAGGCCTAATATCTAGACCGTTGATGGGCACACTTGTTACTTGTCGCTTTCAGAACCCTGGACTGGGCTCGGGCTGTATATTCATATAGTTCCGTTAATTAGCCTAGCCTACTTTCCGTGATTTAATGTGACTTTTGTAGTGTGTTATAGCCTCTGCACTGATGCTATTTATTTCACATTTAAAATAATACAATTGATAAAACCTGATTAAACTTTCCTACAAGTTAACGATGTGCCGAATGCTTGTATTTTGATTAAACATGCAAGTTATTGAAGACACGTGTCTGTCTCATCTTTTTACTTTGTTGCAGTATAGGCGTTCTGTGTCGCGCTGAAGCGTATGAAGTGTATTCAGTTATGGGGTTTACTGTACATACTTTTTCTCTGCACTGTTCCTGCTGCAGAGGATGAGTAAACGATTTTCCCATGTTGTTTTTTGGTTGTGGCCTGTGTTTATACATTTAGATTCAAGATTCAAGATTCAAAGTGTTTATTATCATATGCACAGCAGAAAACATGTTTCACTGTACAACGAAATTCTTGCTTTGCTGTCCGCAGAATGCCAACCAATGTAAAATATACAATACTAAAGAATATACAATATATACTAAACAAATGTACAAGACAGCAAAATCTAAGGCATAAAATAAAATAGCAGCAATAATAATAATAAAACAGTGCAATTATTATTGCTGCTATTTTATTTTATGCCTTAAATTTTGCTGTCTTGTACATTTGTTTAGTATATATTGTATATTCTTTAGTATTGTATATTTTACATTGGTTGGCATGTAAGGCTATTAGTTGTATCCTACTTTTCAGTTTTACAAGTCAAATCTTATGACAGATGAGATGGCACTTCAACCGATAAAATGCAGGTACATTTTGACTACTGCTGCACTACGATACCCATAGATAGACCCAATACATTGGTAACTGCACTACTTATACAGCTCATATACTGCTTATACTGTTCATACTGCATTCTATATTTATTCTGCTTATAATGTTACTGTTAATACATATATTGCTTATACTGCACTACTTATACTGCTCATATACTGCTTATACTGCTCATATACTGCTTATACTGCTCTACCTGTATATATTGTTCACATTGCACTTTTCTGCTTTTTTGCACTTCTGGTTAAATGCTAACTGCATTTCGTTGTCTCTGTACTTCTACTCTGCACAATGACAATAAAGTTGAATCTAATCTAACACCTATTTATTGTCATGTTTTGATGGCATGTTGTTCATTCTCATGTTATGATTTAGTTTGTGATTATACACACGTTTTTAGCGTGATGATAGAGACCCACTACCAGACGAGTACAAAACATACACAAGTCACATGCAAATCCCTGCACTGCAGACGACAGACAACAACTGTCTCTGTACAACTAGTCCTGGACCTCCACTAATAGACAGATACAAAGAGAGCAGCATACAGTAGCAGCAGAGCCCAGAGGCGAGGCGAGGCGAGGCAAGGCAAGGCAAGTTTATTTATATAGCACATTTCATACACTGAGGCAATTCAATTCTAAAATAGATAAAAAGGAAAGAGCATGAATTTTTTTTTGAATAAAAACGCATAAAAGACATAAAAAATTAATAAAAGTCACAGTGCATTTTAGGGTCACAGTGCAATTATTAGCGCCAATTTAGTTTCAATTTAAGGCAAAAGCGAAGCCCTTTTTTTTTTTAAGCCCATTTTTGAAAGTAGCCAGTGTTGAGGCTGATCCTAGATCTATGTGTAACATAATAACTGAGAGACCTGCAGCAGGGCAGGTCCTCATCACTGGCTGTCTGCTTTGAGCTGGTTGTCGTTGGACTCCTGGCAGCGGAACAGCAGCTTGAGTTTGATGGGCCGTATGGGCATCAGAGTGTTCTGTAGGTCCATCTCAATGGGGATCTGGTGAGAGTTGACACACAGTTAAAGTATGAAGGAACGAGTAAAACAGATGTCAGCGTTACACTATGAATGTTACCTAATACAGTGTCACTGTTACGTTCGGGTAGCATTGCACTATAAATTCAAATAAACTCAAACTCCTGGACAACCTCTCTTGGGTCGACATACATTAAAATGGCCCTATGAAGTCTCGAGGGAGTTTTGCAGAAATACAAATAGCTTTTTTTTTAAATCTCACACTTCCATCATTTAGTAGGTAGCCTATACTGAGGATGATTGGCGCCTAGTACTGAAAAATGCAATCTGGGAAATTAAACGGGGAATACATACTCATGCAGTACGCAAGTACAGAATTGTAGTATGGGGGTTCAAACCCGGGTCTCCCATGTGGAAGACACAAACGCTACTATTAAGCCAAGAGGACATCCTCAAGGTCTGAGGGCGACACTTCAGTTTACATGTCTCAGGCAGGGCTACCTCATCACGCGAGTGTGATTCCAAAATCACCTCTGCTACATATAGAAACGCAACAAAGTCATAGGTACAAAATTATATTTACAATCATTGTATCATTATTTTGTCTCACCTCTGTCTCTTTGCAGACGGTGAAGTTGAACCTCTGTGGAATCTCCACCATCGCCAGTTTCATCAATACCAGAGCGAATCGCATCCCGATACAGTTCCGTGGGCCCAACCCGAACGGCATGTAGGTGTATGGGTCGATGCTCTCCTTGTTCTCCTTACTGAACCTACACACGGAGAGTTCAGAGGAGGAGGGGTTAAAGAACATATCAATAAAATCACAGTAATATGATGGTTATACATGGTTGAAGAAACCTGTTTGTGTTTGGTCGTCGCATTTAGGTTTGTTTCATGGTTGTTTGTGGAACACTGCTCTTATCGTTGCTGTTGTGATTGATATTGTGGTTGTGGTTAAGATGTGGCCCATTACCTCTCTGGTTTGAACTCCTCTGGGTCTTCCCACACATCGGGGTCACGGTGCAAGGTCCAGATGGGTATCATGACAACCATACCCTTGGGGATGGTGATGCCGCTGATCTCAACAGATTTCTTGCCGACTCTTTCAAGTCGCGGGGCGATGGGGTACAACCTGAGAGACTCGTTGATCACGCTGTCTAGATAGTCCATCTGCATCAGAGCCTCGTACTGGATAGGAGCCTGCACAGGGATATTACACTCACATGAGCACTAGTGATTGGTCGTTCACGTAGCCGTAGCCCAGAACTAACTCTTTTTCGTCGCAAATCTGAAGAGCTGTTAGTTTTTTGTGTTTTGGAAATGAACACAGTACTGTACTTATTCTAATCTGCATAGCCTAATTTCATGACAACCGCATACAGAACGCCATTACTTTCAATGTACGTGTGTAATAGTGTCTTGCTTTTTTGTTATACATGAATAAACAAAAAAATCGCTAAATAATGTTATCTTGATAGTTAGAAGAAAATACATTTAGATTCCACTGAACAATGTAAATGATAGATGTACACAAGGATCAATCAGAAGTCAAAATGCCACTAAACTGGGCTGCTTTTAGTTGATTGACTGCTTGGAATACTGAATGTGCTACAGTCTATTATTTCCTATCACAGTCGACAGACTACAAGAAAACTGTCAGGTGGTTCAAATGTGAATAACTTGGTATCCATTCCATTAACTGTGGCCGGGCAGCACCGAACAGCCCAGAGAACATTACCATGGTGCTTTTGAATATTAGGTCCCTATCTGGCAAAACCTTTATTGATCTTATCTCAGAGCGAAAGCTGCACTGTAATGTTTTTATCTGAAACCTGGCTAAACATGAATGCATGTCAGTCTATTAGAAGTGGGGAAAAAATATATTTTCGCTCTATTATTTATCTAGCCATGTCGCTGAGCAGATGAGAATTTCATGATGAATATGAATATGAATAGTACACCATCAACAGCTTCCTCCTGTGATAATGATTTAGTAACCAGCTTCAACACCAAACTAAGGGCAACTATCGACTCTGTAGCACCAGTCAAACTGAAAAAGGCTGTGGCCAAATTTAAAAGAATTTGCAGAAAGTCTGAGCGGACAAAAACTGCAGGTCCACCTTGATATTCTTCGAGAGCATCTTTCTGCTTTTAATCAGGCAATAAAAAAACGCCAAGACGGGATCATTTCTCAAAATTGATAATGAATCATAACAACTCAAACAGTGCTCTTTGCAACGATTGACAGCCTTATAAATCCCGCCCACAAGACACCTGGTGATCTGCTCTCCACCTACAAATGTGAGGAATTTGCAACATACTTCTGAGATAAGAGAACCAATATTAGGTGAGGAGGATCACTCAGGCAAGACCTGAAGATGTGTTTGATGACTTGTTACCCCACCTTCCACCACAGGGAAGCACTATGAACTCTTTTGCAGTGGTCATACAGAAATGCTCAGCAAAGTGGGGGTCTGTTCATCTGCACCTAAAACTACCATGGTGAAACCCCTCCTGAAGAAAAGTAACTTAGACTCTTCAGTCCTTAGCGATTTTAGGCCAATCTCCAACCTTCCCTTTTTAAGCAAAAAAATAATAATTCTTGAAAGAAAGGTGTTCAAACTGTTAAATAATCTCCTTATTCCCAACTGTACCTTTGACATGTTCCAATCTGGCTTTTGTGCCGATCATAGCACTGAGATAGCACTATGTTGTTAAGTTATTAACTAGGTTCTTAATGACCTTAGAATTAATTAATTAATGCTGATGCCAAAATGCTCTTTGTCCTTGTGCACCTGAGTGCAGCTTTTGATACTGTGGACCATGATATCCTTATTGATAGACTTGAGAAGTGGGTTGGCCTCTCTGGTCCAGTTCTTAACTGGTGTAGGACCAACCTAACTGGCCATTTTGTTTCCCATTGGTGACCACACCTGTGGGGTTCCTCAAAGTTGAATTTTAGGGCCTGTACTCCTCGTCAGTGTCATCAGGAAGCACAATATTAATTACTGCAGTTACGAAGATGACACCCAGCTGTACATTTCTGTATCACCCAACAATTTCAGTTTGATTGATTTCCTGGTGAAATATGGATGTCACAGAACTTCATACAGCTCAACCAAGATAAGACAGAGGTACTAGTCATTCGAGCAAAAGCCGAAAGAGAGAAACTGTCTGCACACTTAAAGACACTACTTACAGTAACACTAAGCACCAGGCAAAAAAACAAGGTGTCACCATTGACTCAGATCTTAATTTTGAAACCCATATCAAGAATGTGACTAAAACATATTTGTATCACTTAAAGAAGAGTAAGTAAGTTTGTCGGAAATCTGCCATCGTGGAGAAATTCTGTCTGAAGTTGTCCAAACAACAACATCCTCCCTAATAATAATATATCCCCCCGAATGTTGGACATTAGCTGTTGTGTTTCTGCATGCGCACACGATTGGGAGAGGCAGCCACCAGAGAAAGGTCAGTCTACTCCCCTAGAACACCCCTGGCACTAACAACATGTTTATATGCAAACCGAATGTCAGGTAGGACACTGCATTTTAAAAAGCGTGTTTTCCGAACCAAAACAGCTTTCGTAAATGAAATATTTATTCATAAGGGATTTATTATAAGGGATCTTGTTCCCTGATCGCTACCGATTAAAGATAGTCATTACAACCGTTAGGAAGCTTTTAGAAAGCTTGAATATTACATGGACCTTTACAGAACACAGCTGTAAAGGTGCAACCTTTCCTCTCCCAGGCTGACACTGAGAGACGAATGCATGCTTGTATTACTAGCAGCCTTGATTACTGTAACACTCTCCTGTCTGGTCGACCAAAGAAAGCTATTGGCAAATGATACAGAATGCAGCAGCACGAGTCAGATGGAGAGCACATATCACACAAGTCTCTGCACTGATTACCTGTTAGTTTTATAATTTATTTTAAGATAATTGAATTAGTTTAGAAATCACTCTATGGTCACGCACACTACTGCATGTCAGACATGCTTTTAAGGTATATACCCTGTAGATCCCTCAGGTCCTCAGGTACTGGCCTTTTAACTATTCTGAAGATTCCAACAACACCTATCTACTTCCTGTTTCAAATGAATAATACTGGGCAGAAGTCTGCACAGGGATGCTACAGACACATTAGCACACTGCAAAATACTGTCACCTATCTAACCATCTGTTCCAAAGCAATAGTAATAGATACTGTAGGAGTCTGCAGTGCACAGGGGTTACACACTCATCAGTACCCTCTAAAACACTGTCACTATCATATTTCCTGTTCCACATGAAAAGTATTATATAGGAGTCTGCAGAGGGGTTACCTTGTTGGGAAACACAGTGTCTATCTCCTCCTGCAGCTTGGTCATGATGTGAGGGTTGGTTGCCAGATTGTAGGCCAGGAAGGACAGAGAGCTACTGGTGGTCTCATAGCCAGCAAAGATGAACATCATTGCCTGGGACAAGATCTCATGGTCACTCAATCCTATGATGATGGGAGAAATGGGGTGGTAGGTGTGTTTGTAGGTATAGGTGTTTGAGGCAGGTACTGTATGTGTGTGTGTTAGATGCTAGTATACAGTGTGTGTGTGTGTGTGTGTGTGTGTGTGTGTGTGTGTGTGTGTGTGTGTGTGTGTGTGTGTGTGTGTTTAAGGCAGGCACCTTTACTCTGCTCCTCTCCCTTTGAGTTGCTGTCTTTCTGCGAGTCTATCATCAGCTGCAGGAAATCCACCCGACTCTGGAAGCAGGCTTACGTCAGATCAAAATCACATGAGAACTACCAGATGCTACCAAATCTCTACAATTGTATTACACAATACTGGCTGAAGATCGTATATTTGATCAGTTATATTTACATACCTTCCTGGTGCTAGCCACGCGATTGGACTTGATCTTCTGAAAGACAGCGTAGAAGAAATCTGTGACCGAGGCAGGGAATAGGGATACCTCCATGTTTGCCATAACAGGACCCATGAAGGGGAAGAATGCTGGACGGACAGGAAATGCCACGGTTACAAACAGGAACAGGAAATACCATGATACGTGACTCCAATCCTATTCAATGCACAGCCCTGTCTAGAAACAACTCCTAGGCTCTATCCCTAGACACTTCTGTATCCAATCCACTCAGATCTCCAAGTGTCCAGCATTTAGGAACTAGAGGTTGGTTCTGGACAGGGCCCATGTGTCTCAAATGAGTAGAGCGCAAACCATTGGCAGTGTGGTTTATGTCAGTCTAATCAATGAAATCGATAGCTTCATTTATTAAACACAAAATAATTTAGATTGAAAGTTATATGGGGGCAGTTGTACCGACTGTGAGGAACAGTGGGCTGAAGATTTGAAACTTGAGCATTTTCTTGATGTTGGTCACAAAGGGGTAGGAGGGGTTGTGGAGGAAGTCGATGTCAACACTGAATGAAGTGCTGACGACCACATCCATACTGTATGGTCCAAAGAACCTGGAACACAACCACACAATCTCTGACCACCAGAACCACAACCACAAAATTAAAGGGGGAGTTCACTGACAAATTCACCTTATCGTCTCGGAGATAAATACTCACTCTTTTAGTTCAATGGGCTCATCGCTATCGGCCGTCTTCTTCAGATTGCTGACCAAATTACCAGAGTGCTGCTTCATGATCCCGAACATCTGAGTTGGGAAGGATACATGGACAAATATGATGATTGATACATGGATTAATATGTGCAAAACATGGGTTAATATCATGTTTGAAACAGGAATTATTTAAATGTTTATATAGCCTGAGAATATACATTCATACAGGATACATTATGTATATAGTCAAGGAATAAGTGACTCCAAAGATGAACTATTATTCTATACTCTGTCATCTGACCACTGAACTTATCGAAGTTAAGATCAAATATACTTTATTGTCCCGGATGAAAATTTGTCTTGGATTAATTAATTAAAGTTGCTGCTTCACACAACAACAAACAACAATGAATACACACTATACACATAGTACAAATCACACACACACTCTCTCACACACACACACACACACACACACACACACACACACACACACACACACACACACACACACACACGCGTCAGAGTTGTTAGTCATTCATTTATTTGTGTTGTATAAAGGAATGAATGAAAGAAGGAGAGGAGAGATGGGACTGTACCTCTTTGATCCGCCCACTGGTGAAGGAGGGAGACAGGACACTGCGGATCCGTCTCCATGCATCATCCTCAGCGATAAACACGGCGTCATACAGAGGCCCGTTGAGATAGAAATTCTAGAAAAATAATTATTATTATATACTGCAAGATTAACCTAATATTAATAATGCTATAATAACAATGATATTATCTATTTAAGGAGCCCTTATGTTTTTTTTCCCATACAACAACTTCAATTTAGCGTATTACCCTCCTGTTAGTGAAAAGGGAGTAGCATTCCTTGATGAGGATGGTTTTGATCATAGCTGTGTCCATGATACACAGGATGGGCTGACGGCCATCATAGATCCTACAGACCAGCAAAAACAAAGATAGTTAGATATACACTCACAGAGCACTTTATGAGGAACACTATACTAATACTGGGTAGGGCCTCCCTTTGCTCTCAAAACAGCCTAAATTCTTCATGGCATTGATTCCACAAGATGTTGGAAACATTCCTTTGAGATTCTAGTCCATGATGACATGATTGCATTACTCAATTCCTGCAGATTTTTCAGGTTCACTTTCAAGATGTGAATCTCCTGTTCTACCACATCCCAAAGGTGTTCTATTGGATTCAGATCCTGGGAAGGCCACTGAAGAACACTGAACTCATTGTCATGTTCATGAAACCAGTTTAAGACGACTTTTGCTTTGTGACATGGTGCATTATCATGCTGGCAGTAGCCATTAGAAGATGGGTCAATTGTGGCCATGAAGGGATGCACATGGTCAGCAACAATACTTAAATAGGCTGTGGCATTCAAGCAAATATACCGTGGATAGAGACAGACAGACCCATCACAGATCCTGCACTCTTAGAAAAAAAGTGCTACCTAGAACCAAAAAGGGTTCTTCTTCCACTGTCCCTTTGAAGAAACCTTTTGGGTTCCATGTAGAACCCTTTCCACAAAAGGTTATACAGTACCGTGCGTAAGTAATGGGACAGTGAAGCATTTTTTCTTCTTTTTGGATTTGAAATAAAAACTTAGAGATTTTTATTTTTCCCCAACACGGGAGAATGATGCCCGTGATGGGCCTAACCCAAAACTCAAAGAATATCTCGCTGTCCCTCTCCTTAAATATCATTCCCAACAAAGGACAAGGTGTGAGATACATTACAATAGCAAAGCAATTGACAAATGGTGAAAGCTGAAAAATCTGAAACATAGTCAAAACCTTAGGCTTGCCAAAATCAAGCACTGATGAGCTCAGCAATCGCAAATGGCTGAGGCTTTACTGCAAGATGCAAACCACTAGTTATCCTTAAAAAGGATAGTCGGGTTACAGTTTGCTAAGAAGTATCTAAAAAGCCTGCAGAGGTGTGGAAAAAAGTCTTGTGGACAGATAAGGTGAATATTATCAGAGTGATTGCTAGAGGAAAGTTTGGAGAAAAAAGGATCTGCCCAAGGTTTACAGCATACCATCTCATCTGTGAAACATGGTGGAGGGGATGCTATGGTTTGGGCATGTATAGCTGCCACTAGAACTTGCTAACTTATCATAATTGATGATGGTACTGCTGACAGCAGCAGCAGAATATATTCTGAAGTGTACAGAAACATCTTGTCTGGTCGAGTAAAAGCAATGCTTCCAAATTCGTTGGATGGCGCTTCATCAAACAGTAAGACAATGACCCAAAACATACTGCCATTGGAACTAGGGAGATTTTCAGGGCGAAAAAGTGGAAAGTTCTTGACTGGCCATGTCAATCTTTGGATTTAAATCCTATTGAACATGCATTTCATTTTCTGATGGTAAGATTATGGGCAAAAAGACCTCAAAAACTGAAGATGGCTGGCCTGGCAGAATATCACCAGAAAAAATACCCAGCACCTGGTGGGGTCAATGGGTCCCAGACGGTTTGCATACAAAGTAGTGTCGACCAAATACTAAATATGAGTGCATAATTTCGACCATGTATACCAATAAAAAGAAAATAATCTAGCAAAAGCAAACTATGTTCTGACAGGGTTTGACTCATCTAATACGACATCAGATCTGGATAGGTTCCTTGATTTCCTCTGAAAGGTGACATAGGCATGAAAACATGTACACAACATCAAGAAGAAACCATTGATTAAAGCCAAATCAATTGATAGAGGCATGGCAGAAAATGTGTGTTGTCTCTTTAAAAGAAATGTTAAAAATCTCTTTGTTTTCCCTGAATGAAACAAAGCACAGGTGTTTAAAAGGCCAGCCCCACCCCTGATTACAATGATCCACACGTGGAGACAGCCAAAGCAACATAGATCAATAAGACATCCCACATGTCACACCAGAATCTGTGTTGGCAAGAGTGTGCCCTTATAGCCAGGATCCACTCACAACCTCTCTGGTCACATCTCCCTGATGTTGGTTATGAAGAACTTTATGAATGTAGTTAAATGTATTTAATATTAATTATTGCCTTGGTTTATACTCGCTTCGGAATTGTAGGACTTTTGTACGAGCAAAGTGCTGAATATCTTCTCATAGATACACTGTGCTTAGCATGTACTGCTGAAGATTATGTTAATATTATGTTAAGATTTAAGTAGTCTCGTTCCCAGACACTTCTGCCCAAATGCCCAAAAGGTCTGTTGGACCAATGCGTTAAACTTCATTGGCCTTCATTAAGCCAAGAGCAAGAGCGTCAAAAATGGGGACGGGGCATAGCCATGGGCTTTACCTCGCATCAATCATCTTCCACAGCACATTCCACACATTTCTGATAAAAAGCTACACCTTGCAGCCGTGTGATTAGCTGAAATCAAATAATAACAAATACTTTAATCAGTAACCACCCTACGGCCAGGTTTGAGTCGTCGTTATTCCAGACTTATATGCGCTGTGAGCAATAGCCTGGGGACGAGGTTAACATTTAGGTAACCTGCGAATAACCTCATGCACTAGAAAATAAAACAAACTTAATTGCTACATGGCCTGTTAATTTCCATGCTCATCTTTGATGTCAAGTTTTTAGGTTGTTTTTTTTATCAGAGGGATATTTGGCTACTTTCAAGTGCCATAATTGCCAATTAAAAATGGGTAGCCTTTTAAAAGGGGCAATGCTTCATATATCCCACAATTCAACACCAATCTGTTCTCTAGAAAAATTAATAAAACATGAAAATATTGGGTTTATGCCCTAACCATTTTTTGTAAATTTGGGGCTAGACACTTCACCCATTTTCATCACATTTACATTTACATTTTTGACATTTAGTAGATGTTTTTATCCAAAGCAACTTACAACAAGTACATTTGTCTCAAGTAAGTGAATCATCTATACATCAGTCATCATAAGAAAAACAAAACTATGCTAGGACCAGGGGCCATTGGCAGTCACAATGCTTTTTAAAAATGCTTTACAGTAGAGGAACTGTACAGGTGGGTAGTGGAAGGTGAAGAGGTCTTTAGGAGGGACAGTCCAGATGTAGCCTGAAGAGATGGGTCTTCTATCTACGGCAGAAGATAGGTAGTGACTCTGCAGTCCTGACCGCACTGGGAAGCTCGTTCCACCACCGGGGCGCCAAGACAGTGAAAAGCCGTGACCAACGAGCGCGACCACTGCATCCTCTTAGAGGTGGCCAGCCGAGGTGGAAGAACGGAGTGGTCAGGCTGGGGTTTGACATACAGTATGTATTCACCGTCAAATGTTGTTCACTTTCCCAAACCCCTGCCTGTGTAAGTAATGAGACAACAAATTTTTTTTTGTTCTTTCGGCTCTATACACCAAACGTTTGGATTTGAAATTAAACAATTACTACAAGGTTAAAGTAGAGATTTTTAGCTTTTATTTGATGGTATTTGTGTACACATTGGTTTCACCATTCAAAAATTACCTCACTTTTTATGCATAGTCCCCCTATTTCAGTGTACCCAAAAGTAATGGTACAGACTTATCAAATGTCCAAATGAAGCAGTCATGTTTAGTATTTAGTGGACAATCCACTAGTATTTAGTGGACAATAACTGCCTGAAGTCTGCAACCCACTAACCCTACCAGACGCTGAGCATCTTCTTTGGTGATGCTCTGCTAGGCCTGTACTGCAGCCATCTTCAGTTGTTGTTTGTTTTGAGGTCTTTTTGCCTAAATTCTTATCATTAGGGAAATGTAATGCATGTTCAATTGAATTTTAATCTGAAGATTGACTTGGCCAATCAAGATCTTTCCACTCGTTGCTATGGCAGTGTTTTGGCTATGGCATTGTTTTATTGTATGGTGTGGCGCCATCCAATGCATTTGGACGCATTTGCTTGCACTCAAGTAGACAAGATGTTTCTGTGCACTTCAGAATACATTCTGCTGCTGCCGTCAGCAGGTACAATCATCAATTAAGACAAGTTAACAAGTTCTAATGGCAACTATACATGCCCAAACCTAACACCCCCTGCACCATGTTTCACAGATGAGGTGGTATGCTGTAAATCTTGGGCAGATCCTTTTTTCCCCAAACTTAGGCAGACCTCTGCAGGCTTTTTAGGTACTTTTTTTAGCAAACTGTGACCATCATTTTTGATGATAACTAGTGGTTTTTGATGATAACTGTGTCTTCCTCTTAGTTATAAACAAACCAGAATTAAATGCATAGGTCTATGTATGGATGGATGGATGGATGTTCTCATTGGAACAGCTGGAAGACTTTCTCTGCATCCCCGAAAAAACACATGTATGCAAACACACACACACACACACACACACACACACACACACAAACACACACACACAGGCATGTTTAAGATATGCGTAGCCCATGTTTATTAGTTGACTTAGTTGTGGGGTTAGTTTAGATACAGCGCACGATGCAACAAGCAGGTACAATACACCTCAGCATTGCTATACCATCGTGCTACCACAGGGAACTGGTACCCGCATAGTTAGATATGGCACTGGTCCCACACTAGAGAGAACTGGCATGTTCTAGATCATTATACGAGGTAACTAGCTAGGAATTATGTCAAACTAGAAAGTGCTCAGTAGTCCTAGGGCTACAAACACAAGGTGGCCAACCCTCCTGCAAACAGGGTGCTAATATTTCTCAATATTAGCTTGTCAAAGCTAGCCAAGGTTCTCAGCTGTCCGGAAACAACAAGTAACTTAGTTAGCCGACTGTCCCAAGTGCTAGCTGTAGCCTACACATGTGACCTAGCAAGTTATAATAATAACCTGAGGAATTATTGTTGAGCTAGGGTTCAACAATAACAAAGAATTGAGAGCTCACAGGTTAGCCTGCTAGCTCAGAAGGTGAAAATCGTCGTTGAATGTCGAGCTGAACCGTAGGATTCTATCAGAGACAATCTAACGCCCCATGAGAATCATAGGCTGAGGTGTAGCCAACTACAACAATACTACTACAGTACACTTTTATTTTTTTTTATTTTTTTTTTAACTTTTTATTATCATTTCCTTTTATAAATTGCAGTCATACAGTATGTCACAACAAATCTTTTTGATGGTACAGTAAGGT
Source organism: Argentina silus (assembly GCF_951799395.1). Taxonomy (NCBI): domain Eukaryota; kingdom Metazoa; phylum Chordata; class Actinopteri; order Argentiniformes; family Argentinidae; genus Argentina; species Argentina silus. The sequence continues at coordinate 39,785,214 of NC_139654.1, forward strand.
GCCGCGGGTAAGTCCACAGAAAGGTTAACAGTCCATGGATATCTTTCATCTTAACCAATATATATGTGAGGTATGATCATTATCTCAGCAATACCACATACATACAGTATAGATTACATTTGGTAAATTATAAGGTAATGTTCAACAACATTATCACCATTATCATCATCAACAATAACAATAACAACAACAATAATAATAACAATAACAACAATAATAATAACAGTAACAATAATCTTTAAAAAAATATATAATAATAATCTGCATTTCAATCATATCAAATGAAAATGTAGGGCAATGGATGACCATTTATTTAGGAATACATCTACTTTCAGTTGTAATAATGCTGTTGTATATTCCATGTTGTAAACGTTTTGGATTCTTTCCCTCCATTGTGTAATTGTTGGAGGGTGTGGCCTCAGCCAGGAGGCTGTGATTACCTTATTCGCTATTAAAAAGAGGATTCTCAGCAAGTATGTTTGACTGTTCTCTTCAAGATCAGTTGGCAGTACCCCTAGTATAAAGTGTAATGGTTTAAGAGGTAAATCTATATGGAGACATTTTTTTATTTCTTTTTGTACATTTTGCCAGTATTCTGATATCTTTGGGCAGTCCCAAAATATATGTGTGTGATCTCCCACCAGGTCACAACCCCTCCAGCAATGATCTGAGGTGTTGCTCCATTTTGATGTTATAAGTGGAGTTCTAAAGTATCTCATTTTCATTTTCCATCCAAATTCCTTCCAGTTTGGACTACTGGATATCCTATGTAGTCTAGGGGACTATGGCGAGGACTACGATCTATTACGGATTACCGGCACACACCCTCCTCAACCGGAAGTGCAGATGCCTCCCTAGCCGAAGACCTGAACTCTTTTTATGCACGGTTTGAGGCTGGCAACACCACCGCTAGCGCGCCGGCTAACAACAACAACGTCAGAGTGCTGGCTAGCGCGGCTGACGGGAGTTCACACGCTGGGGCAGAGCAAGCACTCTCCGTGACGGAACACGACGTGAGGAGGGCTCTGCTGAAGGTGAATACAAGGAAAGCTGCTGGCCCAGATGGCATACCTGGGAGAGTACTTAAGACCTGTGCTAACCAGCTAGCTCCTGTGTTCACCACCATATTCAACCTCTCACTGGCTAATTCAGTAGTTCCCACCTGTTTTAAAAGATCGTCTATCGTCCCTGTGCCCAAGATCACCTCCCCAGCCTGCTTGAATGACTACAGACCCGTGGCTCTAACCTCAGTGGTCATGAAGTGCTTCGAGAGGCTGATTAAGGATTACATCTGCTCCTCCCTCCCTCCGACCCTGGACCCACTGCAGTTCGCATATAGACCAAACAGATCTACAGACGATGCAGTTTCCCAGGTCCTCCACACCACTCTCTCCCACCTGGACAGGCAGAAGGGGGGCTATGTGAGAATGCTGTTTATAGACTATAGCTCAGCGTTCAACACCATAGTCCCCACCAGACTGGCTGATAAGATGATTGGTCTAGGACTGAACATTCCCCTGTGTGCCTGGATCCTGGACTTTCTGACGGCCAGGCCACAGGTGGTCAGGGTGGGTAGACACACCTCCAGCTCACTCACACTGAGCACAGGGTCCCCCCAGGGCTGTGTCCTTAGTCCCCTCCTCTACTCCCTGTACACCCACGACTGTGTGGCTAAGTCCAGCGAAAACTCCATCATCAAGTTTGCGGACGACACGGTCGTGGTGGGGCTGATCTCAGATAACAATGAGAAAGGCTACCTGGACGAGGTGGCGGACCTGTCACTCTGGTGTCAGGAGAACAGTCTCATCCTGAATGTCTCCAAGACAAAAGAGCTGATTGTGGACTTCGGGAGAGCACAACAACTAAGGGCCTACACACCACTGGACATCGGAGGGACTGCTGTGGACAGGGTGAGCAGTTTTAAATACCTGGGAGTCCACATCTCAGAAGACCTGACCTGGACTACCCACATCAGTTCTCTGGTGGGAAAGGCAAGGCAGCGCCTGTTCCATCTCAGGCAACTGAGGAAATTCAGAGTCTCCCGGAGGATCCTTCAGTCCTTCTACTCTGGAGCTGTGGAGAGCATCCTGGCTGGCAACATCACCGTCTGGTACGGTAACAGCACGGCCCAGGACAGGCGAGCTCTGCAAAGGGTGGTACGCCTGGCAGAAAAGACCATGGGAGCTCCAACCCCCCCTCTCCATGTCCTGTACACCAGGAGGTGTAGGACCAGAGCCTACAGGATTATGAAGGACCCTCACCACCCGAAACATGGACTGTTCCAGCCGCTGCGGTCAGGAAAACGCCTCCGCTGTCATGCAGCAAAAACAGAGAGGCTAAGACTGAGTTTCTTCCCCCAAGCCATCAGAATCGTCAACGATGACCCCACCAGTGCCCCCCTCAAGTCACTCACACATGCACTGTCATCTTAACACATATGCACACACATAATCATCCATCTGCTATTTATATTGCTTACTTATATACTTACTGGTTATTCTGTTCATATTGTTTATACTGTTTATACTGTCCATACTGTATATTTTTTAGTACTTCTATTTTTATTTTATTGTATTTTAAAACTTATTGTGTTGTTGCACTACTCTGTGGCACTGTCACTTTTGCATTTCACTGTATACTTGTATGCACGTGACAAATAAAGAAATCTTGAATCTTGAATCTTGAATGTCCCTGTCTGCATGAAGTCTCCCATTGCTCATCTGGGATTATTGTGTTCATTTCTAGTTCCCATTTTTCTTTAATATCTAAGTTATCTTCTTTTAACTCTTCCTGCAATATCTTGTAAATATGTGATATGAACTTTGTCTTCACTATTCCTTTAGTTGTTGATATGAAGAGGTGTTCCAATTTTGTTGGTAAGGAACAGAGCTGTTCCCATTCTTTATGACTTTGTAGATAGTGTCTAATTTGTAAGTACCTAAAGAAGTCTTGGTTTGGTAAATCATATTCCTCTTTGAGCTGTTCAAATGATTTTAGGACTGCTCCGTCAAACAGCTGGTCCAAAACCACTAAACCCCTTTCCTTCCATTTTAGGAATCCCTTGTCCAGCCTAGATGGAGAGAACTCACAGTTGTTTGCTATCATTATAGCTCTGGAAATGGTCATGGGAAGTTGTAGTTTTTTCCTCAAGATTGACCATATTTTTAAGGTGTTCTTGCTCCATACATTAGCAATTTTCTTTTTCCCCCATATGTCTTGGTTTAAGAATGGTATTGAATCTAAAGGCAAATTTGGGCATTCACTCTGTTCCATTCCCACCCATATAGTGTCAGTGTCTTGGGATATCCAAGCAATCATTGATCTGAGTTGGGCTGCCCAATAATATTTTTTCAGGCTAGGTAAGTCCAGGCCTCCCCTGTCTTTTGGGCAGAGTAGTCTTTTAAATTTAAGTCTGGGTCGCTTGCTTTGCCAAATAAACTTGGACAGCCATTTATCCAATATAGTAAAGGTGGAAGCAGGAACATAGATAGGTAGTGATTGGAAGAGAAAAAGCAATCTTGGCAAAATCTTCATTCTTATCGTTTCTATTCTTGAGTGGTAGAATTTCCCATCTTGTAAGGTCCCCTTTTATGTGGCCCATCAATTTCCCATAGTTGGCTTTAAACAATTTTGATAGGTCAGTTGTTATAGTAATTCCCAAGTATCTAAATCCTTGAGACCAGTGGAAATCAAGCCTTCCTGACATTTGAATTGGCCATTGTCCAACTAACATCATTGCCTCTGATTTTGATTGGTTGATTTGATAACCAGAGAGTTCTCCATAATTCTTTATAGTGTCCATCAGTGCAGGGACCGAAAGGACTATCAGTAATATCCCACTGTAGACAAGTGTTTGTGTTGTGGAAGATGCTAGTTTAGCTTGTACTATTGGCTTTCATGGTGATTATGTAAACTTACCTTTTATTTCTTCATGTGAGACCATACTAGCATTATATAAGAACACATTGGGTATTCTTGGTTATGTTAGCTAAGAGAGGATACTATATTTCAATGTTAATACAACACATTGTAGCTATATGTCGCTATTTCTTTGTTAGATCATCTCTGTGATGTATGGCAAGGCAATGTGTGGATGTGAAACCATATCATTGATTATTGTTTCTCTTTCTCAGTTTCACTCTTTCTAAGTCAATAAACCTGAAGTCAGACTGACATTCTGTCTCCAGACTCTTGGGAGGTGTTTAGAGGTGTTCAGCTATGTATGAGGACAGAACAGGTGTCTATAAGTATTAACAGATGTTTCTTTCTTTGTCGCCACAGCCTACCTGAGCATTGCTGCTGACCATGTCCATCCCTTTATGACCACAGTGTACCCATCTTCTGATGGCTACTTCCAGCAGGATAACGTGCCATGTCACAAAGCTCAAATCATCTCAAACTGGTTTCTTGAACATGACAATGAGTGACACTGTACTCCAATGGCCTCCACAGCCACCAGATCTCAATTCAATCGAGCACCTTTGGGATGTGGTGAAACGGGAGATTCACATCATGGAGGTGCAGCCTACAAATCTGCAGCAACTGCGTGATGCTATCATGTCAATATGGACCAAAATCTCTGAGGAATGTTTCCAGCACCTTGTTGAATCTATGCCACAAAGAATTAAGGCAGTTCTGAAGGCAAAAGGGATTCCAACCCGGTACTAGCAAGGTGTACCTAATAAAGAGGCCGGTGAGTGTATGTGTGCGCTCTACAAACATTATAAACCATAACTTACTGCATGAATACTTTATTCAGGTATGGCCATTCAAAATAAATATGGCTTCAGCCACGCTGGTGACTTGGTTTTTGTTGTAGGCTTATTGTTTCACATTTTTTCTACTCAAGCTACTTTTTATACATATTTTTGCTGTTAGTCTCCTCTTACCTTTTGAATTCTCCTGACTGTTAATACACAGTTCATTTCAGCAAATTACCATTGTCCAGCTGTGGATAGACATCTGAGGAAGGAACATAAAGAGAGAGGTCCTGCTCAATGTAAATCAATCAACCAACCTATCAATGAATCTACAATCTAAACTGTTGAATCTATCAAAACAGTTTTCCATTAGCCCACCTTTGCATTGTGTTCGCTGTCTACTCTGCCAAGTGGGGCTGTTGGGTATTGAACTCGGGTCTGTTTACCCTTGGAAAAGACGGGAAAACTGTAGATAGATACAGAGGTAAGAAAGTGAACCAGATGAACAAAAAAGAAACACTAGAATTATAACTCAAAATGATCAAAAAATCTCAAGTAAGTGTGATGGCACTTCTCTCCTGTTCACTAATTACCTTTTCACTGTGACTAAAGCTTTGTTCCCTTGTTTTCTCCACTCCCTTTATTACTTTCACCTCCTCTTCACAGTATATTAAAAAAAATGTCTCATTTCTATTTTTGGCATCTGTCCATTATTCTTCATCAGTCTGGGGAATCTCTTTCTTTTCATCATACGATATTTTGGTTGTTTTCTGGGTCTTTTAAAGCCATAGTCCACCCATTCAATCATTATTGTATGTTTTTCTTATTTTGGTTCAAGACTATGCATCTGTAACCTTTGATAAGCCTTCATCACTTTGTTACAGTACTTGGTTTGAGGTTACTTTTGATTGACGTTGGCATGAAATATAATGTGGGAAACATTGATTTCCGTTGATGGCAGTGAATGACAATGTCGGCCAGCGATGGCTGTAGCAAAGTAAAGAAGGCTTATTATAGGTTGCAGTCACTCCTGGCCCACACCACGACTAGACTATTTCCATTATTAGACCAAGATGAACGAAAGTTCATCCAAATGTTGTCAATCTCTTTAATAGCTGCCTTATACTCCACAGACAGTTTTTCCTCTCCATGTTTTTGTTTTCTTTCGCTAGTATCTTCCTCATCTGCCCATGTTTCATCAGTGTGGAGATCCGCTTTCTTCTCCTCATCCCCCTTTTGATATTTTTTCATGTCACCTGTTTGGACACTTTCACTGTCATGACTATGATGCTGGCTGGAAATCGAGTGCAGATGCTTCAAGAAAATGGAAAAACAGACAAAGTGGTACTGTTAAACAAAAAAACAACAACTATTTTATCAGAAAAAAGACTGATCATATGTATACTTTTTTTCGGCCTGATACATATGAAAGCATTCAAAGATATCTTACTTACTCATCTAACCTCTTCGCAACAATGTTGCTGTGCTAACTGCTCAACTCTGACCTTCTAGAATATCGCAGAGCTGGCTTGGATTAGAAGAAGTTTATTTTTCCAGAAGGTACTTTGTTTATGGTGTCAGGTGCATAAAGGCAATATTAATCAGACACATTTAAGCACATTAACATTGCATAAAGTAACGGTACATTACATCTCCAAAATACAGTACATAGTCAAAAGCAGTACATTTACATCAACCCACTACAATAAAGTAGCTAAATAATAAAGAGTTTGACCTGCAACTCACTCTACGAGCACCATTGAACTGATGATCAGCTCAGAATGTGAATGAAAAATGTGTAGGTCTACATTCCATGCATTTGCCCATTACCTTTTCTCTAATATTAGGTATGAAAATATGACTTTCAACGTAACAATTTACATCTCCAATAACAGCTTATTCCCTACAGTATTATAGTGAACTGCATGTGTAAAAGCAGTGTGCTATATGTGTAATGCCATTTAAAATTTTACCTACAGTAGGTTACCATGGTAGCCGGCGTCAAATGGTCACCACTTGTGTGATATCACTGTGTTACAACATATTCTGTCATATTTGTTGTATCTCGCATCTCATCTGTATCTCGCATCTCCTAGCAATAATAACCATGGCACCTCTGATGATGTCACTGTGACATCATGAAATGTAACAGTGGCACGCAGGTTCATTCCACGCTGAACATTTTAAATTACTATAGCCATGTATACAACCATGCACTAGGCTGGGCCTGCATCGGCCTTCAATAAAACCACCTCCAATGCCCTCAGTAATGCTGACATTTTAGTGGCAAACACATATTGATAGATCTTACCATAAGTCAGCCCAAAACAAATACACACCCTATCTACAACTGTCTGTTAGCAAACACTTTTCCAGCTTTCTCTTTGTACTACCAATGTATTATATAGCAAACAAAATGTTCATGGAACACTCGTAAGTCTTTTTAGAGATATTTTTTTCAAAAAAGCATATTAACGCAAGTTGTTCAGAAACAATGATTACAAATTCCAGATTGCATCAAATCTAACAATGGTTAAATACATGCTTCTTACCAATTAATTGATTTATTAATGTTAATGCACACCAAGACAAAACTTGAATATTTTCTGTGCACAATACTGTACAACTTAGCAGGACATTATATCATTTTGATAACAATCATTGCTTTTTCAATGAAACATTTGGAACATTTGGTCAATGGTCAGTCTTTCTCCAACTACCTGACTACCAGGATGTTCACATACCCAAGACTCTATCCCTATGGCATTGTTTGTGACATCATATCATTGTGACATCACATCAAACTGTACTTGTGCCTGTAAAGATGCAGTTTGGGTATTTTCTCTGTAGTTACTGTAACTGTATTAATCCAAGGGCTGAGATTGGTGGAACTCACATTGCAGTATTTATGCAAAAGCTCTTTTATTACATTAGCAAATTAAATCCAAAAGTAGTTTGGGGTACTGTAGAAACCATTTACCACTGCCATAAGACCACCTCACAGGTTGATGATTTCAGTTCTCATAATTTGTACAAGTGATATATACACCAAGGAAATACACCACTCGTAAAATATACCACTTGTCCTGATTTAGTGCTATCTCAAACCTAGACGTGTTGATCCTTTGATTGCTTTTGATTGAATTAGTAGGATAGAGAGGGTGAATAGTGTCTTTTTGGTTTTGTTTTCAAATTCATGCATATTACCCTAACCCCAAAAACAAGAGAAATACATGTTGCTCACCATTAATTACTTATGGAAATTCACACCAAAGACAACATTTTTATAACAATTAAGGCCTTTTGACTGAAATGTTTGTAAAATGTTGTACAGAGGACTTACCAATGCTGAGTCTTTCTCCATCTACCTGATGCCCGGGAAGTTCACATACCCAATACTACCCTATGGCAACCCATGTATGATGTCATCGTATGGAACATCACATAATTGTGATATCATATCAAGCTGTAACACATGTGTTTGAGCCTATGGAGTTGTGTTGTGTAGATTGTCTCTCTAATTAGTAATGTAAGGGCTGCATTTGATGGATGTGTGTTCAAAGTAGCTCTTTTTCACATGTTATAATAAAATCAATGACATAATCAAAACAAAGTTTTCAGGTATAGTAAAAACAAACTTCCACTGTCATTAGACTGCCCTCAAGTATATGATTCCAGTTCTCAGAATGAGCCATGAGTCAGGAAATGTGGTGTTTTACAAACAGTTTTAACCATCATTTGCGATGCTTTTTTCTTTTCTTTTTTTAAATGACGGCAACAAAATCTGCGATGGCCCTACATCCAGTTACATTTTTGAAGTCCCTCTGTATCAGAAGAGGTTTTATGCTCTCATCTTTAAACCCAGATGAACATGTATTTTAATCTTAACTGTCCTAGACTATTAAATATAACGTAGATGTTTAACTTTAAATGGTGACTGACTACGACTTGAGTTTGTTTTGTGTGAATCTCAACTCTCAAGACCATTATTGACCAACTCAATGACACTGAATCACCTTCATGATCACATTACTGGACACATGTAGGCCAACTGCTCATTTTAAAATCTAAAATAATCTTTGTCATGATGGCCATTTAGGATGGAACGGGACTCGCCAATAAGAAACCAACTCCAGACTTGATGAGGTGAGGGGAGAGGAGGAGGGTGAGACTTGAGTGCAGGGGAGAGGAGGAGGAGGAGGAGGAGGAGGAGGAGGGTGAGACTTGACGAGGTGAGGAGAGAGGAGGAGGGTGAGACTTGACTAGGTGAGGGGAGAGGAGGAGGAGGGTGAGACTTGACTAAGTTATGTGCAATTCTCCAGGGGAAGGAGAAGGACTGGGGAGGAGGGGAAGCCCAACGGGCCCGCCGAGCCAGAGAAGAGCCACTCCAACAGCAGCACGCTGTCCGACTGGCAGGACAACATCATCTTCGTCAACAAGTTCTTCCACCAGGTACAGATGTGCAGAAGTACCATGGGCTCAAGTTGTAATCGTTTAATGTTTTTAGGCGTTTTAGAAGAGTTACCAGATTAAACAAATGAAACAAACCTACAATTCACATGTCGTATTTTCACTGTAGAAAGATATGATATGACAGAAATATGTTAGCATTACCGTACGTTTAATGCTCATTTGATTTCCTCACGGTCACCACTTGCTTTTGAATGCAGTATTGATCTGAATGACCCTATGAGATGAGATGAGTTCTATTGGACTGTCCTCTAGTGGACGGACTGTATCACTCCATCGAAGACACATTCTTAGAAATTTGACTCCAACACACGCATCTCAGGATGAAAATAGAGATCATGTGTGTGTGCAGTCAGGAGAAGGAGAGGAACAACCTCCTGGAATTATATTATATAATTATAATTATATAATAATTATAATTCTAATGTATTATCATAATACATTATAATACATAACGTATATTCTAGTAACTCTCCTGATGTCTCTATCTTCCCCCTGCAGGCCTTCCTGTTGCCGTCCTGCGAGGCATCAGCGACCCGCAAGGTGATCAAGGTGTACAGGAAGTTGATCCTGCAGGAGAAGCCCACCTTCATAATGGAGCCGGAGAAGAGCAGCTAGGACGAGGTGGAGGAGACCCAGAGCAGCTGCTCACCACGGAGATGGACAGCACGCATGTACAGGTGAGGACCAAACACACGCCACACACCACACACACACACACACACACACACACACACACACACACACACACAGATGATGTTGTCTCAAACATGCACTTACTTAGGGTTAGCACTGCCTATATAAATAGATAATAACAAGTATATATATATATATATATATGCTGGGGACATGTAATAAATTAGTAATAAGCATAGTGAAAAGACAATTATACATAAAAGGAGGTAAAACCCCCATAATAAAGTGGGCATGCGTAAGTGCTGTGATATATTAACAAACATTTTAGAAAAAGGTAGACGGTAATAAGTGCTGATGTCCTACAATTAGAGAAAATCACACACTATATATACATACATACGTAAACCACACACAGAGACAAATAAATATGAAAGTGCTAAAGTATAATACATGCTGTAGTATAATAAATACAAATATATATATATATATTATATATACAATCAACAAACACTTTATTAGCAACACCTGTACACATTCTCATGGTGGAGGTGGTGTAATGGTGTGGGGAATGTTTTTTTGGCACACTTTGGGCCTGTTAATACCAATCAATCATATTGCTTGAATGCCACAGCCTATTTGAGTATTGTTGCTGACCATGTGCATGCCTTCATGGCCACAATTTACCCATCTTCTAATGGCTACTTCCAGCATGATAATGCACCATGTCGCAAAGCAAAAGTCGTCTAAAACTGGTTTCAGAAACATAACAATGAGTTCTGTGTTCTTCAGTGGCCTTCCCAGCCACCAGATCTGAATCAAATAGAACACCTTTGGGATGTGGTAGAACGGGAGATTCACAGCTTGGAAGTGCACCTGAAAAATCTACAGCAATAGCGTGATGCAATCATGTCATCATGGACCAGAATGTCAAAGAAATGTTATAAACATCTTGTGGAATCAATGCCACAAAGAATTGAGGCTGTTTTCCGAGCAAAGGGAGGCCCTACCGAGTATAGTATAGTGTTCCTAATAACGTGCTCAGTGAGTGTGTATATACAGTGCGGGAAAATAAGTATTCAACACATCAACAAATGTTTAATTCAACATATTTCCATTGCAGCCATTCACATGAAATTTAGATCAGACATAGGTATTAACTCAGTAAAACTACTCAGTTAAAGAATTTGTAACACCAATCTATAAAAAAAAGTTGTGCAATTCTCCAGGGGAAGGAGAAGGACTGGAGAGGAGGGGGAGCCCAACGGGCCTGCCGAGCCAGAGAAGAGCCACTCCAACAGCAGCACGCTGTCCGGCTGGCGGGACAACATCATCTTCATCAACGAGGTCTTCCACCAGGTACAGCTGACCCTGTATCCCTTGCTGCAGTGTTGACAGGAGGCTGCTGCTGAGGTTCCTCCACTGCTGCACTGCCTCACACATCCAGCAGGGGGCAGCAGCAGAGCAGCTCAGGGCTCTGCAGCACAGGCTGGATTTTTCCTGCTCCTCCTTTGTGGACCTGTCAGCATAGGAGCAGAGGGACACAGCACAGAGCTCATCCCACTTAGACACAGTCCGTCTGGGGTAAGGACAGACACACTGATCTCTGATGAGGAGGAGGGAGGAGGATTTCTCATTGTACAATGTACGCTCCCTCCTCTGTCTCCCCTCAGCTCCAGCAAAGCCCTCCTCCTGCAGCTCCTGTACCTGGTCCCTGTGGGAGGTGAGGCGTGCTGTGTCCCTCTGCAGTGCCCTTGGTGGAGAGCTGGACCTCAGTGAGACTACAAACCAAAGTTATACATAGTTAGTGTATAGCTGGTATATGATTCCAATTCTCAGAATGAGCCGTGAATCAGGAAATTTGGTGTTTCACATAATTACCAATGGTTTTTTTTATTGTTTTTTAATGACTGCCATGGGAGTGGCTGTGGACAAAATCTGCGATGGCCCTATATCCAATTACATTTTTGAAGTCCCTCTCTATCAGAAGAGGTTTTATGCTCTCATCTTTAAACCCAGATGAACATGTATTTTAATCTGAACTGTCCTAGTCTATTAAATATAACTTGAAATGGTGACTGACTACTGCTTGAGTTTGTTTTGTGTGAATCTGTAATGACACCAACTCTCATTACAGACCATTATTGACCAATAAGACACTTTACTACATTTCTATTTCTATCTCTCCACAGGACGAAAATCATTCCTATGGGATTTCTCATAGAGTGAAATAGGGCAGATTTCTTGACAGATTTCATGTTGACAGACATCAATAGCAGACTCCAAAGTCACTAGGTCTCAACTACCCAGCTGAAGCATATTGAACAACACTTATTGGATTTGTGTTCTAATGGCCTACTCTATGTTACTACTCTAACTCTAAGCCAGAGCTAACTTCGGAGCGTGCTCTCCATTTTATTAACCAAAATGCCACTAATTGAAAACAGGTACGGTCACGTGAATCTAGGGAAATGGCACAAGAAAGACGCAATCCTAGCAACGACAATTGTCAATAATTGTCTAATTTTTTGGCTGTCTAATTTATTTTCTGTTTGTGGCTATCTAAGGACAGTACACTAGACGTTTACTTAAGACTGATGTAATATTCAAACTGTCTCACACTACAGGTATTCAACATGTTCTTCTCTCTGTTGGAGCTCCTGTAGGTGTTTACTATGCCCTGACTGATATCAGGACTTTGGCAGAGGAGATGGATAAATTGGCTAATGGTACTACGTAATCACGAGAAATGTTGGGAAATTAGACTAATATATAATAATATATGCAATTTAGCTACCGCTTTTATCCAAAGCGACTTACATTGCAGTGAGTGCATACTTTTTTCAGTATGTATGGTCCCAGCAGAAATCTAACCCACAACCTAAGCGTTGTTTGCGCCATGCTCTACCAACTGAGCCACAGAGGACCAGGAATAAAGTCCCAGAGACCCAAATTGTCAACATTCTAGAGCACCAAGGGCGACTTCATTTTGTAGCCAATCCAAGTATTATTGCTAGGTGAATACCACATAAAACACTTGGCACTCCAGGTGGTGAGTGTACCGGAATTCTTTGGCAGTGAGTGAGTTAAACGCAGATGACGGTTCAAGATACAGCATCAGTAGACAAACATGTTTTGCAGCGCTCACTCAGTCCTGTACATCATGCATGCTCATGGTGTCAACTCAACGTATTGTATGTGTGAAATAGGACAAGCAGATCTCACTCACTAGTAAGATGAGGAAAGTGGTTCTTTTATATTTCCTGTTGTTACTTTTATATTTTTTCATGTTTTTATTATTCATTTTGGTAATTCTTGATTATTATACTTTGTTTAAAAATAATCAAAGAGGGGACTGTTGGAATTGTACAATATTCTATGTGCCTCTCGACCTTTCACCTAGTGGTACCATGCCATAACCAGTACACAATGCAGAGACATGAAATCAGATGCTAGGGAATGGGGGGCCTAGGACCTGTAGCCCTCCAAGGCCAAATTCCATTGCAAGTCCATATATTCTAGTAGTAGTGTTACTATACTGGTACAGAGTACACAGTGTGTCTTTATTCTTGATGTAAAGTTGGAGGACATTACATATGAATTAGTTTAGTTGTGTTTACTTAATGTGGGGATGAAATATGTTCCTCTGACACTAGACACCAAAATCACTACTATAGAGAGTGAAATGTTTGATTCTGTTTTTGAGATTCTTATAGCCCAATTGTGTGCAATAATATCTATTTACTAAAATCTGATCTTTAAGAAAGATATTTTTCTCCCTCTTTACGCAGTCTTGGATATTGCTCTGTTAAAGAGAAACAATGTTTCTTCTGGAACTTTTTCAAGTTTAATTGTGGTATGATTCCTGAGTAGTTTCTTGACTATTAAAGTGATTCTACGAGAGAATTTCTATAATCTCAGCCTACAGTTCTCAACGTAGCGCTAATGAGTTGGAAACGGGTCACTGTTACATGCCCTCAGTGTGGTGCGTATGTGTGTGGATTCCACGTAGACCAATGACATCGACACACTTAACAGTAATGCTGCTTCTAAAGTTGGCGATGATAAACTAGGGAGTCTGTGGCTGAATGAGATAAAACAGTGATTCAATTGATTATATTTGTACAAACTATGCATTGATAATTCAGACACAAAATAAGAGGTTAAATAATACAGAAATAGTTATTGCCATATCCCGTAGCTTCTCTTTAATGATTCATTCATAGATAGTGACAATTCAAATAATTTGAAAATATGTGGCTGCACTGTTACTAATGCTATAAATGCAACACATGCTTATAATGTGCAAACTGAATTATAAACCCATTATAAAAGGAAACCTTAGTGTTAAGTGTCACCAAAAGAAAAGAAAACACAGAGACATTAAATCAATTTGAGATACTCTATCACTCATTTATTTGCAAATATATGTAATAAGTGTCTGTAAGTAAAGACAATGAGACTCCTGTGGCCCTGCATATCAGAGAGAGAGAGGGGAAAGGGAGAGAGGGGGGGACATAACAAGAAGGCATGTGAGGTTATTATTTAAACTTTAACTAGAATACTTATTGGATTTCACTGAAGTATCCTTTGCGGTTACTGATGGAGTTTGACCCTGTGGAATTCCTAAAAAAGAAAGACAGTAAAAAAGAGAAAGAGAGGGGGAGGGGGAGTGCAACTTTAGTGGTAAGAATAAAATTACTTCCAATCATTTAAAATGACTTATTCCGATTACTTAATAGCGTGTGTGTGTGTGTGTGTGTGTGTGTGTGTGTGTGTGTGTGTGTGCGTGCCCCCTCAGAAGGACGCCATGAGAAGCTGAAGGTGGTGCTCCAGGAGGCTCGAGACTCCAACGACCAGAGACTCCGTGTTGAAGTACCAGGGAACCTCCTGACCAAACATGTCGTCCAGAAGCATCATCAGCCCGCCCTGAGGTAAGGCTCTGAGTTACTGCTAGTTCACAGTACTCATTTAAACTGAACAATAGATTGGATGCTAAATACTAGAGAGAAGGAACAGTAACAACATCAGAACTTGTCTGTACCTTCAGGTGCAGCAGGCATCGCTCAGCCTCTGGTTTCATGTTGCTAGCAGGCAGGCAGGAGTGTAGGAGAGAGTACAGACGCTCCACAAAACCACCAGGTTGCTAACAGCAAACATAGGAGGAGAGAGCAGAGAGTCATATGAACTTGTCAACAAAGTCACCCTGTAACAGTCTTCAGTATAAGAACAGTACTCATCCCCACCATCACCCCAAACAGAACCAGCTCATAGAGGATGTCTATGAGGTTGACATGGCTAATCAAACAAAAGACAAAAACATTTACAACAAAATAGCAATGATATTAAAAAGAAGGACCCAATACAGGCACAGGTAATCAATGTGAGACTACTGAAGTGAATGAACTAACCTGATGTTCTGCCAGCTCCATCTCAATGTCACCCTGTTTGGAGGGATCACTCAGGTACCCAACAAGGTCATCATAGGCACGGATGAACTGTGCCTCGTCCTATACAGAACAAGAGAGACAATGTCAGTAAACGGTTGTTACATTTTCTCTTGATAATTCACTCTGTTGGAGGAAGCCAATGTCTTACCTTGTGATTGGCCTGAACCAGTGCTCCCAGCAGGACCTTCCCAGCCACGTACAGCTGGTTCTTGCTCTGGGTGGAACTGCGCAGGGTCTGGTAAAGGGGGAAAAAATAGTGAGACACCATCTGACAGAAGACAGAAGAGAGAAAGCACAGAGAAAGGGTGGTTGACTCACTGTGAAGGCCTGGCGTAGGGTGGTGACCCTCAGGGCAATGTCCTCAGTCCTCTTGGTGGTCAAATAGAGGCTATGGGAGAGAATGACGCATGTAAACCGGTGGAGTTACTAAGTGATAATATGGTAAAGGCGTGATAATATGGTAAAGGCTTAAGTGTTAAGTTTGACCTCATAGCAGTTCTGGCCCTGTGACTCAGGATCAGTGTACTGCTGCTGAGCGGGTGTGGAGAAAGAGTCAGCCCCCGACCACGCAGTGGAGGACAGCTGCCCATCCGGTCCCATACGCAGGACGGTATTCACCACAGAGATGTCTGTCTGCTACTCACAACACACACACATACACACATCTCTTTAGCTAAAATGCATGGAGGTGGCTAGCAAGCTAGCTAGTTCAAGCTAAAGGTAACTCTTAGCAACGCCCTTAGACACTGTCAACGGGTTACTTAGCCACCTAGCAGCTAACAATGCTATCATTGCTTCTAACTGGCAAAATAATCATTGCACACACAATTTGTGAGATATGTGTCTCCTGTAAAATGTAATTAAATGTCACATACCCTCTTCAAAGTCGCTGTCGCTTTCCTCTTCACGATCGCGAACCTTGCAAAAAAGAAAACACGAACAACCCGTCGTAGAGACGGCAGACCGCAGTCCAGCACTCGCGCAGCCAATCCTGAAAAACACCGAGGCATTTTTCAGTCCGTTTTGCTCAGAAAATCAGCAGGTTTGTGTCGATGTGAACATCAACTGAAGTCTGTTGTTATCTGGAGCGGACTGAACATTCCATAGAATGTTGCTAATGTTCTATATTGAAAGGTTGCATAGCAACACACCGTTTTGAAAATAATGAGTAATAATGATGCATGACATGTATCATGAACACTTTTCAAAAATGCGTTACCATGTGACCTCTAGAAATAGAACATGAGCAGCCTTCTATGTTTGATCCAGCGCTACGCAGCAACACACCTCTGATGATGTTGACATTGACGAGACCCAGCTAGTCTTCTGAGCGCTAGCATTACTACAACACTAGCATTAGCAACGAAAGGTACTGAGAAACGCAGGTTTGGCTGCGGGAGTGCATGGATAGCGGACTGCCATTTCTACGACAGGTTGTTGTTCCTGTTTTCTTTTTGAGAGTACAGCGACTTCGAAGCAGGTATGTCACGTGGTAAACAAATGCATCTGTGTAATGGCATGACTGTTAGTCCGTCAGTAGCAACGGTGGTAGCATTGTTAGCTTTAGCTTGAACTAGCTCGCTTGCTCGTCACCAACATGCATGTTCGACTTGTGCCGTGTTGTTTTAGCAACACGTATCGAGTGGTTGTCTAACTATCGTTCAGATATGGTCCAACTATCGTCACATACCCTCTCCGAAGTCGCTGCCGTCGCTTCCCTCTTCACGATCGCGGACCCAGCAAAAAAGAAAACACGGAAGTAAAAACGGCAGGCCGCAGTCAAAACCTGAAAAACACTGAGGCATTTTTCAGCCCGTTTTGCTCCGAAAATCAGCTGGTTTGTGTCGATGTAAACATCAGCTCAAGTTTGTTGTTATCTGGAGCGGATTGAACATTCCATAGAATGTTGCTAATGTTCTATATTGAAAGGTTGCATAGCAACACACCATTTTGAAAATAATTCATAATAATCATAGATGACATGCATCATAAAGACTTTTCAAAAATGCGTTACCATGTGACCTCGAGAAATAGAACATGAGCAGCGTTCTATGGAATGGTTGATCCAGCGCTACACAGCAACACACTTCTGTTGATGTTTACATTGAGGAGAACCCGCTGGTTTTCTGAGAGCTAGCATAACTAAGCCATGAGCATTAGCAACGAAAGGTACTGAGAAATGCCTCGGTGGTAGGTATGTCACGTTTAATTACATTTTACAGTAGACACATAGTAAACAAATGCATCTGTGTAATGGCATGACTGTTAGTCCGTCAGTAGCAACGGTGGTAGCATTGTTAGCTTTAGCTTTAACTAAGACTGTGAGGTAGAGGAGGCCAGACTAGACCAGCTATTCCACTTAGACACAGTCCGTCTGGCGTAAGGACAGACACACTGATCTCTGATGAGGAGGATTTCTCATTGTACAATGTACGCTCCCTCCTCTGTCTCTCCTCAGCTCCAGCAAAGCCCTCCTCCTGCAGCTCCTGTACCTGGTCCCTGTGAGAGGTGAGAGGGGGGCGGTGAGGCGTGCTGTGTCCTTCTGCAGTGCCCTGGGTGGAGAGCTGGACCTCAGTGAGACCACAAACCAAAGTTATACATAGTTAGTATATAGCTGGTATGTGATTCCAATTCTCAGAATGAGCCATGAATCAGGAAATTTGGTGTTTCACATATAAGCATTAGCAATGTTTTTTTGAATTGTTTTTTATGACTGCCATGGGAGTGGCTGTGGACAAAATCTGCGATGGCCCTATATCCAATTACATTTCTGAAGTCCCTCTCTATCAGAAGAGGTTTTATGCTCTCACCTTTAAACCCAGATGAACATGTATTTTAATCTGAACTGTCCTAGACTATTAAATATAACTTGAAATGGTGACTGACTACTGCTTGAGTTTGTTTTGTGTGAATCTGTAATGACACCAACTCTCATTACAGACCATTATTGACCAATAAGACACTTTACTGAATTTCTATTTCTATCTCTCCACTGGACGAAAATCATTCCTATGGGATTTCCCATAGAGTGAAATAAGGCAGATTTCTTGACAGATTTCATGTTGACAGACATCAATAGCAGACTCCAAAGTCACTAGGTCTCAACTACCCAGCTGAAGCATATTGAACAACACTTATTGGATTTGTGTTCTAATGGCCTACTCTATGTTACCTAGTGATAGGTTTGGGAATTGTTATCTGGGTTTCGTTCTTCCTGGTACATCATCTAGGACTACCTTCTGACTATGTACAACACTCACACACACATGCTAGATATTCTGCCTGATGGGAGGGCAGGACAGTGATGTCAGGTGTGTGTGGTCATTTGATTGTTGTTGTTGTAATGGCTTAATTACACCTTATTTGGCTCTGTTCTAACCTACCACTCTAGTCTTACACACACGTTGCTGGGGAAATGGCACAAGAAAGACGCAATCCTAGCAACGACAATTGTCAGTAGCACTAATTTTGTAATAATGATGCATGACATGTATTTTCAACACTTTTCAAAAATATGTCACTAATGTATTGGCATTATTACAACTTTGTGTTTCCAATGTATTAATAAGGGCTTTCCCTATTGGCTGTGTAAGAGTCCTTAGCTGTTGTGCACATGCGCTGTACTCTGTCTTAAAATTGATCAGTAAACGAGCATCCACGTAATGTTCGGTCTCCGTTATTGAAACCGTGAATATATATAACTCTAAATATATTACAATTTGGCGACGAGGATGGGATATCTAATGAAAGATGATCCCAGTGACGAGAGACAACTTTGCAGCAAGTAGAACGCAATAAACGAACTTTGTAGCTCGAAAGAAAGAGGCTAGCAAACGGAAGCTAAGTAGCTAAAGGCGACTACAAGCTAGCAAGATAGCTAGTTTCCAAATCGGTGCATTAGCTGAATACAAAGAAGGACAGGAAGATTTCGAATCTTACTTGGAAAGACTGGAACAGTGGATGATCGCAAACGAGGTGGACACTGACAAAAAGGTCAGCGTGTTTCTGTCGGTAATCGGAGCGGATGCCTACAGACTTAGCAAAGAATTTAGTCAGTCCTGAAAAACCTAGCACACAAACCTACGAGGAGCTAAGCGAGTCGCTCAGTGAGCATTACAAGTCGAAACCGCTTGTCATCGCGGAACGTTTCCGTTTTCCAAAAAAAAAATCAACAAGACGGTGAGTCTATGTCTGATTACATAGTAGCTTTGAAGCAACTTTCAACTCATTGTGAGTTTGGTGCACATCTTAATGATGCACTCCGTGACCGTTTTGTTAGTGGGTTAAAAGCTGAGGCTGTGCAGAGGAAACTTTTATCGCAACCAAGACTAACATTCAAGACTAAGACTATTAAGTAATAAACAAAGTCAAACAGTCAGAACAAAAGGCCTGATTAGACAACTTGATGACAAAATGTAGTTCTTGAATGTTATTGGTGTATGTAGACAGGAATCAGAAACACGTTGAATAGAAGGCGTTAACCTGTGTGAAATCTATAAAGACAGGTGACTGAGGAGATAACGGGGTCGGCTCTCATGTTCTGCGGGAATAAAGTCTTTGAATGAATCAACAGCTCTGGTTAACGGTATTTTATTTTTAAGTATTATAACTTAAAATCTACGACACTAGCATTAGCAAGGAAGGCCTGAAAAATGCCTTCGTGTTTTTCAGGATTGGCTGTGCGTGGACTGGGGCAGCCGTTTCTACGACAGGTTGTTGTTGTTTTTCTTTTTTGCAGGGCTCCCGTTGGGAGGACAGCGAGAGCGACTTCGAAGCGGGTATGTGACGTTTAATTACATTTTACAGTAGTAGACACAGTCAACAAATGTATCTGTGTAATGGCATGACTATTTGTCAGTTAGTAGCAATGGTAGCATTGTTAGCTTTAGCTTGAACTAGCTAGCTTGCTAGTCACCTACATGCATTTTGGACTTGTGCTGTGTTGTTTCACAACAAATATTGAGTGGTTCAGAGAGAGTCTAACTATTGTTATTGCTCATACTTATTCTTCTTTTTCTTATCATTATTATTCCAATTCTTCCGATTTTTTGGTATGCTACTCCTCCTACAGCGTTCAAGCTATTTAGACTGATCAAACTTTAAAACGTGCGGAGAGGTATTTTAAAGTCATGATATTTATTCCGATTCCGAACCCTAGCACATATTCCTGACCAATCAGCGGGTAATGCCGCCATTAGCCTTCCTTCTCCACATACCCAATAGTAATCTGCCACTGGCTCATTCTGGCTAAGATATATATCGATTAGAGGTATGCCTCCTGGTGCCCCAGGAGCCCCTAATCTCAGTACCAGTGGTCCAGAACAGTTTCTTTGCCTATCTTGTTTTATCCTGCGCCTCTCATTGGATACTTCTTCTTCTGTCTCAAACATGTTAGGGCTACTTTAGTACTACCTTACGGGTCGCATTGGTATATTGCTTGGTTATAAGCTACTTTTGGCCTAGGTTGTTCCATATTCCAAGGTACAATACGCCACGTGACGTGACAGTCCCCTTTAAATTTCCCCAGGTTTGCGGTGCCATATGTTATGTTAAGTGGTTTGTCGAAGCATTCAAACTTTTGCTTCCCATCAATTGAATCCGGGGATCTCCCTCTTTTTCTCATCTATTGTCACATCTATTTTTCTGCATTGGTCTCTAAAAGTTTGATCATAAAACGGTTGGTATCTGGTGTTGCTTAAGATACCCAAACATTCGGCTGGACAATATGGTCGTTTTGATTCTTCTATGGGACAGGACTTTTTATATAACTGTGCACATGCCTGGTATGTGTGTGAGTTAGGTACAACTCGTAGTTTTTTAAGTGGTGATGGACAACACATGAGGCAATCTCCTTCTGTTACTGACTGGGCTGTAAACTCTCCCCATTTATACCAATAATTTTGCTTTGCCTGTTCCCATAATGTATTTACCTTATATTCTCTGTCCCTATCTCTTTTGGTTTCAACCTGTGTTTGCTTCACTTCCTGACTCAATTCTCTAGGCAGGGCCTGTTCTATTTGGGACAGCATATAGATTAGTATTATTACTTTATATATCACTAGTCACTTCCCCAGGATCCCCCAGGCTCTACTGTCCTTCCCGTTCGGCTGGGGGCTGGATTTCCGGCCCCTGTTCAGCCTCTGTACCTGTTCCTTCATTTCCTCTGTGCTACTGTACGATCTTACCCGTTCCTTCGTCTTCTTCTCTGGTTTGCTTTTTCTTCTTGCCTCGGGACCCTGGTGCAGTGGTTCAAGTGGTACCAGGTTAGACTCCCTCGGACTTGTATTGCAGTGGGGGTGGCTCGCACTACCTCGTACGGTCCCTCTCTCCTTGGCTCGTTCCACTTCCTCCGGAAGACTTTGATGTACACCTGGTCTCCTGGAGTTATCGGATTGGGCAGGGGTGGCTCCGGCTCCGGCTGCTAGTCTTTTTCCTGTGAATATATAACTTTATGTATCTCAGTTAGTTGTTTCATGTACTGCTTTAGTTCCATCTGGAGTTGTTCCAGTGGTGGTCCTTAGTAAGGTATATATTATAAGGCACATATCTTATTCAGCTTTGTTTTGAGGGTACCATTTATTCTTTCTACCATTCCTTGTGATTGTGGATGGTAGACACAACTCAATCTTTGCTTTATCCTTCACTGCTGTATGACTTGTTTCACAGTTTTCTGAATAAATGCTGCACCATTATCTGAGCTAATGTCATTAGGTATTCCAAATCTGGGTATTACTTCTCTTGTTAGAAATTTAACCACTGTTCCTGCCCCTAATTCTGCCGATGGCGTTGCTTCTACCCATCTGCTAAATCTATCTATGACAACAAGCATGTATCTTTTCCATTGACCTTTTTTATCCTGTCTACATAGTCCATTACCAAATGTTTAAATGGTTCGTCTGGAACCGGTATGTGTCCTAAGGGTGTTTTGATTCCTTTCTCACATTGTTTTGTGCGCATACTGTGCATTCTGCCAATGCATTTTCTACCATTGCCTGTAAATAGGGTGACCAATACCCTTGGAGTTTTATCTTTCTCAAAACTTCCCTCCTTGCGCAATGGTCAAAACCATACGCATCAGCGATCAAAATCCCCAGTAGCACCGTAGGTGCCACTATCGTACCCTCATGCAATCTCCACAATCCTGTAGAGTCTCCTTTTGCCCCCCTTTGGAGCCACATGGATTGCTCATACGGTCCTGCAATCTGTTGCATGCGTATTATATCCTCTAGCTGCGTTATTGGTTCTATTAATACCATTGGGGCCAACACGGCCACCTCACACTTCGAGGCTCGCTTTGCCGCTTCATCAGCAGCATTATTGCCCTGAATAATGTAATCATTGCCTTTCTGGTGCGCCTGACATTTGATGATCGCTAACCGTTTTGGTTTCATCATAGTCGACATCAATTCCTTAATTTGCTCACAATGCTGTATGGGTGACCCATCACTTTTCAAAAAGCCTCTCTGTTTCCATACTGCCCCAAACAGATGACAGACTCCATGCGCATACGCTGAGTCATTAAAAATGTTCACTGATTTGCCTTCCCCCATTTTACAGGCTTCTGTCAGTGCCCTTAGTTCTGCCAACTGGGCAGAACACGGTTGTGGACAGCTGAATGTCTGCCCTATTTGTTTGACTATGCCGTACCCTGCATGATTTCCTAAATGATCTCTATAACATGAACCATCTACAAAATATGTCTCTTCTGCATATAGTAAGGGTGTTGATTCTAAATCTGGTCTTAACCTGGTGAATGTTAGCGAGTGTGCTATACAATCATGTTCTTCCCCTTCATCTGCCAGTGGTATTAACTCAGCTGGATTTACTGTGCTACATCTCTTGATAGTGATGTCTGGGTATGTTAATAACGACAAATATGACAGGTTCCTAGCTTGTGTTAGAACAAACCTTCCTTGTTCTAACAGTTCCACTGTCTTGTGATGTGTGTGTATATTGTTATTGGGTAGCCCGTTGTGATTGACGAGGCCTTCTCATAGGCATAGTGCATAGCTGCATTTCTTTTTTCAACATTTCAAATGCCATTGTAGCTTCTGTTGTCCATATTAAAGGGGCTCTTAAGTTCTGCTGACCCGCTGTTTTCATCAGCACCCTCAGAGCTGCTGTTTTTATCGCATAGTCCTCTATCCAATCTCCGCTGAATCCTGTCATTCCCAAGAATGTCATCATTTGGCCCACATTTACTGGTTTTGGTGTTTTACTTATGCCTTCTAATTGTCCTGGTGATATTGCTTTTGACCCATGCGCTATAGTTCTTCCCAGATAGTCAACCTGAGGTAAGCAATACTGCAATTTAGTTTTTGACACTTTGTGTCCCCCCTTTGCCAATTTTTGGAGAACTCTTATGGAGTCCTCATGACATTGTTCCAATCAAATCTTCCACGTATTGGATTACTGTGCTGTTTATCTCCAGGTCTTCTAGATCTGCTTTTAGCACCTGGTTGAACACATGAGGCGAATGTTTGAACCCTTGAGGTATTCTAGTGTATGTGTATTGTTGTCCTCTGTAGGTGAATGCAAACAAGTACCAACTTTCTTCTGCTAACGGTACACTGAAAAAAGCTGAGCATAAATCTATCACTGTCTAGTATTTGGCTGTCGGAGGAACATTTGTTAACAGTGTATGAGGATTTGGTACTTCTGCTGGCCAATCCTGCACCACCTCATTTACTGCTCTTAAGTCATGCACCAATCTCCATTTTGACTTATCTGCTTTTAGAATTGGAAGAAGGGGGGTATTGCACGGGCTGTTTATTCTTTCTAAAACTCCCGCTGCTATCAAACCCTCTATTGTTTTGCTTATTCCTTCCTCAGCTTCAGGTTTCATAGGATATTGGGCTTTTCTTGGTAATACACTGCCCTGTTTTGTTCTTATAATTATAGGGCTTGCTGATTTTACTAAGCCCACGTCAGTGTCATGTTTTGACCAGAGACTTTCTGGAATCTGTTTTTCCATGTCATCTCTCAATTGATTATCTGATTTTTCTTTCATCTGAACTTGTTGTTTAACCAATATGGCTACTTCCTGTGGTATACCATTCATAGGCGTGGCACATATTATTTTTATGAATTCCTTGTCTGCAGAATGTTTTACCAATGGGTTACTTGTTTTTTTCCAATCACTTTTGAATGCGGTTCTCATCATTGGTCCCAAGTCTCTTGCTCTATACCCTTTATTTACCATTAATGACACATGAGGAGCAGCATTAGGTATATTATACCATTTTTGTACAAATTCTGACTCATCTATTTGCATAGCTGCTCCCTGTTTTCCCACTATGATGTATTGTGACATTAATGGGACAACCACATTTTTAGTTTGCTCCTGCCAAATTTGTTCTTGGTAGGAGTCGCAATTTGAGTCAAACTGCATAGTGCAGTGGTAGTCAAATCGTGGTTTTCGTGCATCTGGCAATTGGGCTTCACTAAATTTTAAAAAGATATTTAAACACCTGATTATTTGTTTGGTGTGCTCTATGGCCTCGGCTACAGACAATGATTCTCGTAGAAAAATAAAATGAGTCCCAACGTGTGCAACAGACCAGTTCGAAATCTCTTTACATTTGCATCGTTGTGACGGTCGCAGCTACACTCTGCCCGGGTCTGTGTTTGTTGTTGTGTGTGTTCTGTGTTTGTTTCCTGAATGTTGTGCAGCAGGCTCCATATGGTCCATGGTCCGAAGGCTCCGCCCACTTCCTGGTTGATCAATCCATTCCACCAATCAGCCCAAGCCACATGAACTATAAAAAGCCTACTGAGTCACTGTTCTGGAGCTGTGCTAGCTCACCACTTTGCGTGTATTTGTTCGATTTGCATCTTGTGTA
Source organism: Argentina silus (assembly GCF_951799395.1). Taxonomy (NCBI): domain Eukaryota; kingdom Metazoa; phylum Chordata; class Actinopteri; order Argentiniformes; family Argentinidae; genus Argentina; species Argentina silus. The sequence continues at coordinate 39,810,309 of NC_139654.1, forward strand.
GTGTACTTAGTGATTATCCATTTAGGGATATTGGTTGCTGTGTGTGTGTGATTCTGAGGAGGTTTAGATTGAGGAACAGGTAACAGTATTTCACTTTATTATTATTAGTCACTGATTCACATAACTTCACCTTGTAACGTAGTTTGTTAATGTTAGAAACACTAGGGCGACTGTGGGTTTATGTACTTTTGTTTGAGATTGTTGTTTAGTTAGTGAGGTTTTGGTTTATTGGTATTTACTTTTATTTTAGCTCATATAGGAGCAGGGACTCACTCTTTTTGGAGTCCAGTTTTCTTTTGTGATTATTGTTTATTTGTTTCTTTGATTTCCCCTGCGCCCATAGGGAATTTGCCTCCTTTTTGTTGTAGTTTGGGGATCTAAAGACATTTCAATTACCCTGTTAATAAATAACAATCGTCATGAACATGAGTTATATCAGGCTAGCTCATTTTTTCTTTGTTCATTTTAAGTGTAGAAACAATATTTCGTTTGTGACCATTTTTTTCTGCCGTTTTGACAACAGTCTCATGGCTAAAGAACACAAGGCTGTCTGCTGAAGGACGCTTGACTGTAGATTTTTGCTTCGTGTCAAAAGCACTCCCTGACGCACACTTTTTCAAAGCAGGTGAATTCATCAGATCTGTTTGAAACATTGCATTTTATCCAGTCAATACGACTGCTTAGATACTCGCAGCACAGTTGCCCCATATGAATTGCCCATGAGCGCGGAGCTTGTCTTTGTCAATGTAACAACCGTAACAGCCGCCGCTTCGACGCCCCTGTAAGCACATGTTTCTCCAATTCCTTTGTTTCAGGCAAGCCACTGTGACGTCAGACGCCTTTACGCATACAGCTTTGCGATGCTTAGACAGTAATGACATAATTCATGTTTACATTTCTTTAATTTTCGACGCATTGTCGTTATTCATGACGCATCAATGACCAATTGATTATCTGGCAATGCAATGAAAAAAGCGTGTGGAAACAGTCGTTAATGATAGATTCGAGAAGCACATTTCTTCAATGGTGGCCGCATGGCATTCCTGTGCAGGTGACAATGGTCATTTTTCAAAACGACAAGGATATTTAAACACCTGATTATTTGTTTGGTGTGCTCTATGGCCTCCGCTATAGACCTCATCGAAATTACACTTAGATCTTAGGGTGCCAATATCACGTCTTCCTAAATGGTCTAGCGGATAGGAATCTGCCTGTCCGTCAAGACGAATATTTAGTTTTTCCATAGTCTTGCCTCCAGGTAAACCTCAACCTGTCATGCAGCAATGGGAATGAGAAAAGGAGGCAGCTTTCCTCAGTGGAACATGAGGAGACCGAAATCAAACAGAGGGCCTTTAACCTCTTTTCTATTCACCTGCACACACACAAAAGCATCACACACGCATCATCCATTAAAAACAAGTTGATGACTAGGACATCATTTGAGTCTATATTTCAAGCCAGTCAATATGTATAGCAGATGCTGAGGACTTCGGGTTAGAGGTCATCAGAGTTGGAACTCCAACTATCATCAAATTGTGTTCCACCATGTTCCAGGCGCGTGGTCGACTTTTCTCTTCTTGGACATTTTGGGATTATTTGTAGATCTTTTTCATATCCATCACCGGTTTAGTCAAACGCCGATATGCGATCTAGCGGCAGGATCCCGTCATTTTGCGCGTCACAAATTTCACATGCATTGTGGGAGATGTAGTTTATGGTCACTGTATGCTGTAAAGCTGCGTAGACTTTTATTTTAAGACAATTATGTAATTTTTAAGCTCTCGCGGGCCACATAAAATGACGTGGCGGGCCGGATTCGGCCCGCGGGCCTTGAGTTTGACATGTGATGCAGAGGGAAGGCAATTTAATGAAAGGTGGGAAGGCGAATACATGTTTTTGCTTCAAGGAGAAAAACCGATGTGTCTTCTGTGTTACGAGGCAGTGTCGGTGATGGAGGAGTACACTCATTAGTTGGACGTATGCCCTCTGTAAGGCTGTCTACAGCTATTTGTTTTTGTTAAATGCCACACATGTCCCTCATGTTTTAGCAGCTCACAATTATTTGTTCTACCATAGTTCTGCCCTTCTCAACTGTGGCAAAAAAAGTTGATTTGTAATAACTTGTTTAATCATATTTGTCTTTGTTATTCACTTGAAAAGTTTGATCTTTGATTGATGGAGTAATGTGGGTTTCTTAACCTGATAAATTAAAGGGATTTATGTTATAATAGTGCAATGTGCTTACATATATTTTTACATTTATGTAAATGTATGTACTATATTTGTATACTTGAATAAACAATAATCAAATGCTGACAGTTATTTGTTACAATATGTTAAGGAGAAGTAACATGTATACAGTTGTAGCGCCCCTTTGCTGGTCTGGGCAATTAATAGGGGTGGCTAACCTGAATTCTTTAAATAAAATGTTATCTCTAACTATTATTGTATTTTTACTTTGTCTGTTCACTACAGGTATAATTAATAACTAGGTTGCACTACTTTTATAACTTACAGTCCATAAGTCATCTACCTATTCATTCATTAACACAGTCCCACCAATTCCATGTCTTTTGTTATTTTATTCAAATCAGTCTTCTTTCACTGATATTAAATCCCCAAAATAGATTGCATGAAATGAAATACAGTAACACTTAACGTGCACATACAAATATCCAAATGTAAATGGTAAACACTGTAAACCTCAATGAAAAGAAATAAAACCTATTCTAAAGCTGGCAATGATAACAATACCAAAGTCCAGTGCGTTGCAGGCCTGGCGCGTGTAGCTTGCGTGCGTTGTAGCTCACCTAAAATGGCGGCTCCTTCACTCTCACGAGCTAGAAGACAAAACCGGAAACTCCCAGTTCCTTAAGCAGGCAGCCGCGCGAAGCTCCTCTCTCGGCAACTGGTGCAGTTTTCTCGAACGGCAGGAATCTTTTGTGCCACTGTCTCTCCCGGTGGCTATAGACGTCTTGAACTCCCGTGTTGGTCGATCACAGTCCATACGCACTTCGAAGAAAGCTAGCTATCTCACTGTAGGCTAGGCTAAGCCAGGTGGTTGACCGTCTGAACGGTTACTCCTCTGCAGAGAAATTGTTCCAAAACAGGTCATACGCCGAACGTAATAACTTATAAAGTTCATGGGTTGTGCACTCGCATTATTACCTTGTTCTAAACACAGAAATAAGTGGGCTACCTATTTCCACACTATTAACCTTACTCAGCACAGCAACACATTCCATGCGTTCTCTTTGTTCGCCATCCCGAATCTAACTTCTCCTTCTCATCCACCTGACACCTGACCTTCATCTCACATTTTCATTGGGTCATGAAAATAAACAAAATGCACAAACTTTACATTTGAATCTTTTCTCACAGAAATCAAAAGTAAATTCCTTTACAATATTGCCAGCATTGTGAACATAGTATTTAAGAAAACAAAATACATTTTACATCATGTAAATAATTCAATACATGAACTTAACCCATGAAACTCTATTCAATATCAAACATAGTAATAGATTTACCCTTTTTAAGTCCTATGTATTCTATTAATGAACTTATTCTATTTATACTATTTATTAATTCCTATTTATTAATCAATGAACTTTTAATAGTTAGGCCTAATTTTCCATAGGGCTACACAGACTTACAGTTACAACCAGCCCTTTGAGGGCAACCATGATGCTGATGTGGCCTGGGGTGAAAATGAGTTTGACACCCCTGCTACAACATCAGAAGGATACGTCCATTCCTCACCAGAGAAGCAGCACAGCTTTTGGTCCAAACACTTTCTCTCGCCTTGACTACTACAACACACTCTTGACCAGACTCCCCGCCTCCGCCATCAGGCTTCTGCTGCTCATCTGGTGTTCAATCTCCCCAAATTCTCCCATGTCACGCCCCTCCTCTGCACCCTCCACTGGCTCCCGGTAGCAGCTTGCATCAGATTCAAGACCCTGGTGCTCGCCTACCTAACAGCCCCTCCCTACTTGCAAGCAATGGTTAGCCCCCAAACTCCTGCACGATCACTCCGCTCTTCCACCTCAGCTGCCCGCCTGGCACCGCTGGGTCTATGTGGATGCAGCGGCCGCGCCACTTGGTCACAGCTTTTCACTGTCCTGGACTGCAGAGTCACTACCGATCTTCCGCTGTAGATTGAAAACCCATCTCTTCAGGCTACATCTTAACAGTCCCTCCTAAAGACCTCTTCACCCCCACTACCCCCCCTGTACTAACCCTAGCCCCAACCCTAGAGACCTCTTCACCCCCACTACCCCCCTGTACAAGTTCTCTCCTTCTGGCATTACGACTGCCAATGGCCCCTGGCGTGAGCATTGATTACTTTGTCTTATGATGACTGTTGGATAGATGATTCACTTACTTAAACAAGTGTATTTGTTGTAAGTCGCTTTGGATAAAGGCGTCTGCTAAATGCCATAAATGTAAACAAATGTAAATGGCTTGTGTCATCCGCAAACTTCAGGAGTTTGACAGAAGGGTGGAAAGGTGCAGCTGTTGGTGTAGAGGGAGAAGAGTAGAGGAGAGAGCACACAGCCTTGTGGGGCTCCAGTGCTGATGGTCTTGCCCAGCCACACGTGTTGCTTCCTGTGTGTCAGGAAGTCAGCGATCCACCTGCAGGTGGGCTCAGGCACACTCAGCTGGGATAGCTTGTCCTGCGGAGCTGAAGTCCACAAACAGGATCCTGGTGTAGGTGCCGGGGGAATCTAGGTGCTGGAGAATGAAGTGGAGTCCCATGTTGACTGCGTCGTCACCTGTTGGCTCTGTAGACAAACTGCAGTGGGTCAAGGAAGGGGGTTGGGGATGGCCTTGAGGTGGGTGAGAACGAGGCGCTCAAAGGTCTTCATTACCCCAGAGATCAGGACGACTAGTCAGTAGTCATTAAGGCCTGTGATCCTCTGCTTTTTGGGAACTGGGATGATGGTGGATGTTTTGAAGCAGGCAAGTACCATGCATTTGACCAGTGAGGTGTTAAAGATGTCTGTAAACACCACACAGTGCTTTAGTGTGGAGGGGGAGACAGCGTCTGGTCCAGCTGCCTTGCAGGGGTTCAGATTCTTTAACAGTTTGTTGATATCTCTCTCCTGGATGGAGAGAAGTGTGATGGGGGGGGGGGGGGGGGGGGGAGGGAGCTGTCTGGGTCCATCGTGTAGGGGGGGTAGTAGCTGTGGAGGGGGGTTGGTTGTGTGGGTCAGAGTCAGGACTGTTCCATTGTCTGTCAATCTACAGTAGAAGTCATTCAGGTCGTTTGCAAGTCTGAGGTCATCCATAGAGTGGGGGGATTTGGTTTTGCAGTCTGTGATCTCTCGAAGGCCTTTCCAGACTGATGAGGAGTCGTTGGCTGCAAATTGTTGTTCCAGCTTCTTTGAGTACTGTTGTCTGGCCTCCTTAATCTCCTTGCCAAACGTGTACTTAGCCAGTCTAAATCTTTCCTTGTCTCCACTCCTGAAAGCCCTCTCCTTCTCCAAACGAAGCTGTTTGAGTCTTGCTGTGAACCAGGGCTTGTCATTGATGTAACTCACCCTGGTGCGTGTTGGAATACATCTGTCCTCACAGAAGCTGATGTATGACGTCACAGACTCTATTCGTCCAGGCTGTTGGAAGCAGTCTTAAAAATGTCCCAGTCTGTGGTATCTAGGCAGTCACGCAGCTCCTCCACTACTTCTCTGCTGCTCCAATTCTTAGGTCTCAGCACAGCAGGTTTAGAAAGTTTTAGTTTCTGCCTGTATGCCGGGATCAGATTAATAAGAGCGTGGTCAGATAGTCCCAGAGCCGAGCGGGGAACTGCGTGATAAGCTCTGCTGATGGTGCTGTAACAATGATACAAAATCTTCTCCTCCCTGGTCGGGCATTTGATTAACTGCTTATATTTAGGGAGTTTGTGAGTTAAGTTGCCCTTGTTAAAGTCCCCAATGACAATAACTGGGGAATACATGTTCTCTCTCCTTCTCTCCACTCCTAATATTTGGTCGGCGAGTTGACATTGAGCCACTTTCACATCAGCTTGCGGAGGGATGTAGATGCCAGCCAATATAAAAGAAGTGAATTCACGTGGAGAATAAAACGGTCTGCAGGTGATGAAAAATGATTCCAGGTCAGGAGAACAAGTTATGGGTTATATGAAGGGTTATGACCAACGAAGATGCAGATGGTTAACACAGTTCGAGGCAAATGCTATGATTTTTTGTTTGACAGGGAAGTGAAAATCCAGAACCAACATTATTGGTTCTTTATTACTTTTTGTATTGGCTTTTACTGTCTCTTACTCCATTTTATTCAGAGGGTATGGTTTGTCTTGCTGCCCCTGTTCCATATTACACAGGGTCTCCTGAATAGGGAAGGTGAGAGTTCTCTCTGACATAGAAGAGAGGTCCGGATCCTTGGTGTCCAGCTGGGAACAGATTCAAAAACATTACAGTACTTTTATTCAGTCATTTCATTAAAGTCCTGTGTGTAGTATTGTCAGTGGTTTGTAGCTTGGTGGAATGAGCCTGATTGGTATATTCACTCTGTTTCACTTCCCATAATCATTCTGACCTTCCCCCTTGAGTCTGGTGGTATGACGCAAAACTAATTTGAAGTGATTGTTTGAAAGACGATCCAATCAGAAACAATTGGTTGAGCAACCACAGACTTTTGGGAGTAATTTTGGGAAACCTCTGCCTGTATTCACTGTGCTACAGTTCAAAGTAAAAGTAAAAGCAACAAAATATGGGCATACCTGTTGTTTAAATGTAACGCAATGACATCTTCTCAAATTATGTTATTTGATCTCTTACAGCAGGAATCATGTTGAATAAACCCCACAGTTTCTCTTTTATCATATTTCTTAAACCTTCCATTATTGATCATTTTCTTGTGTTCAACTAAGTGTCTATGATGTTGGATTTCTTGTCTTTTATAGAAACATCTCTGCGTTCGAGGAGGAAGGAGGGCGACTGGAAAGTCGCCGAGTGTTTGGGTTTTACGAACTTTATGAAAACATTACGAACATTTTATAAAATAAACGTAATGTTTTCATAAAGTTCGTAAAACCCAAACACTCGGCGACTTTCCAGTCGCCCTCCTTCCTCCTCGAACGCAGAGGCACACACATCTTAAACCATCTAGTCAACGAGGCTTCATTTGCAACAGGTGTGCAACGGAGCCTCGCCGACGTCACCCTGGCCACGGTCCTGTAGCTCCCTCTACAGGCCGAAAGCTGCATGTCCCCCCACACATGTATTATTGCAAATCATATGTTTTTGCATAATCCTGGAAACCCGCTATCATGATTGAATTAGGGCCGTATTCAACAAAATGCTACGTTGGTATTGCTATTGTCATTAATTTGTTGTCACGACATGTTTCACTGATCTGAGTTCTAGGTGTCGAGACATGGCAGTTCAATTTTGTTTTGCCAGTTATCCTCCTTCTGTTGGTGTTATGAAAAATATCTTAAGCTTTTACATGGTAACTTTGCACGTACGTATAGAAGACCATGTAAATTGGCCACATGGTGGCGCTATACCAAGCTAATGAAAAAGCATGAACAATTTGACTGGTATAAGGTGCTACGTCTTCATAGTAGTGTTGAATCCTGTCTGAGGTTAGACAAAATTCACTTTTGCAACTTTTGCTATGTTGATTTTGAAAGAACACTCGCTGAAAATGAACTCTGCCAAAATAAAAAATTTTCAACACAGCTTTACTCTGCACATTTAGTTTGTGTTACAGAGTAGAGACAAATTAATCTAAATGTGTGTATATCTAATCACAGTGTCCCAAGATGTGATGTGCTTGATTTGAAATTAAAATCAAATTTACAGGTGTAATATACGGTACATTCTAATAAGGTTGCATAGCTTTGCATATTCTGTTTTCTTGCTAAGGGACAGAGAGTCCAATTTAGGATGGAAAATGGCCTCTCTCACTGTATGTAATATATGTGCATAGCATGACCATGTGTAGTATTGTTAATGTCCACACCAGACCCTCTGAGGCACTGTGGCCAATCACAGACCTGCTTGTTGTTACCTCTGCTCAGTAATAGTTCCATACACATTTGATTTGTTTTTCTGTAATTCAATACAGGCAAAACAATCTTATCTTGTGTGTATTTATTAATTGAAGTTTGTCCCAAGATGTAATGTACTTCATTTTAAATAAAAATTTAATATACATTCTAAAAAGGTGAATTTGCTTTACATTTTTCAGTTCTCTTGACATTCTTTGTCCTGGCACTACTTTCACAGATTGTTTTCCAAAGCAGTTCATCCACTGCCAAGATATGAAAGATATTCCATAATGCACTGAGACTATTTTTACCTATTGTTTAACAAACATTTCACACAAAAAAATACTCAGCATTAAACTGCAACAAATGGCATGAAGAAAAGGTATAAAACTAATTGTAAACAAAGTTCAACTTTTGGGAAAATAAGTTAAAGGTAACATTTAGAGCCCATGTCCCGCTGTCCTCTGACCTTCTCCGTTATCTGAATTAATGCATACAATAACCTGCTAGCCATCACTTTAAGATCTAATGCATTTAGTTTCATAGTTGGGCTATCTTGGAGTTATCCTTTGTTACCCATGGTGGCTGGTGGAGGACCCACTCCCAGGACGTGTCTTTGGCTTCCTTCCCTTTTTCCCGCCCTTGCTTCTTCTTGTTCGAATCCTCTGCTGTAAATCAAGAGAAAAAAAAAAGATGGTGTAAAAATTCATTGTATTTGACAATTTGCCCTGTGTCAGGAACTTTTGAAGTACTTGCTATGTACTTATTTAATCTTATTGAATTTATCATAAAGTTTGCACTTGTTGGACTTTTCCATGGTTCCGTTGTAACAGAGAAACTATATCAAGTAAATATATAAATATATAAAACATTTACAGTCAGTGTAAGATCAGCCAAATCCTATTGGTGTAAGGTCAGTTCTATTCACACTATTCCATTTTCTGACCAATTTAGAGTGACTTAGAGAAAGGATGTCCAATGCTCTCAGTACCTGCAAAGCCTCATCTGGTCTCCAGGGTTCACAATCCAGAGTCCATGTGAGGATGTTGCTGACCTCCTGGATTGGATGAGTGACCTTTACCTTGCACAAGGATAGTTCCTAAAGAGAGAGGTGTCTGCAGTTAGCCAAGAATGACAAAGGTGTATTATCTCACTAATACATTCTGTTCCTCATGCACCAAGCGAAGCCCTTGGTCTATGTCTTTCGATAGAAGTGTGTGCGATGACCAGCCAGGATGCATACTGTGAGCACAGTTGGAAAATAGTATTTTGCTGTAGTTTTGTGTTTGACAGACAAGTGAACACATAAAATAACAATTGCCGTTGGCAATGGTTTTTGTATCAACCTATCAAAACTTTGACTTGCTCTTACCCCATTTGTCTTGGGAGGGCATGGTTTGTCTTGCTGCCCCTGTTCCATATCACACAGGGTTTCCTGGACAGGGAAGGTCAGGCTTCTCACAGACATAGTAGAGAGGTCCACATCCTTCGGGTACATCTAGGATCAGAGACAACAAACAGCAAAAGCTTAGTCATTTCAATAAATATAGTTAATTCAATGTGTTGTAGAAGTTTGTATCACTGTTCCGAATATCATGTGATATAATTCATATAAATAGAAACAATTCATTTTGTTAAATGTGGAACATGCTTAATTATAATTAAGAAATGATCCTTTCCTTCCATGAGCCCTATGTGTATCCTTACTGAGAGGGCAACGTTCAGCCTCCTGTCATACTCACAGCATGGACTTGGACTTGGTCCAGAAGTGGATGGAAAGTCCTGTCATCCCCATGTCTCTTAGCAAACAGACCTGTGATGAAGTCTCCATAGTTCTCAGCCGGTGTCTGAGCCTTGACCAGCAGGGAAGCCACCGTGAGTAAGAGGAACAAATTCACCGGAGCCTTCATCTTCCAAGTGTGCGTGTCGAACACTGAGTCTCTGATGTTTTATAGTCTGTTTCCTCAGGAAAAGCCGGAGTTAAGCAATCCAGGATTTTTGGGCCTAATTTTGAAAAGAGACTATTACAACATGAATCATGTAAACTCCACAACTCCATCCTGAATGGCCTCTCTCACTGTATGTGATATAACGGCTCTTCACTCACACCTCAACCCAAACCCTTCAACCCAAAAAGAGTTTCCCCAAAAGATTTAAGCACATTTTGTACTCAGGTAATTGTAAAATCATGTGTAGAATCATTTAGATAATGTATAATGTAATGCATAACATGTCCTAATCTAAAAATTCTGTTAAAGGAAATAACAGGTTTGTACTATCCCATGGGTCACAATTGTATAACAGTATATCTACAAATAAAATGTCATTCTATTTCATAGATGTATTTGTTGAAAGAGTTAAATTAAGAGACCTGATGACAAATCCCTCCTTAAAAGAGACAATGCATTTTATTATTGTGACCACTTTGAGAAAAGATATGAAAGTTATCCAAATGATCCTAGACACATTGATTATACATAGTACATGACAAATGTGTTGATAATCTCTAAAGAGCCTAAAAAGAACAATAGTTTTTGTCTGTCACTCTAAATGGGTATATTGTCATCCACTTGGTATGGAGCCACCATTTGATTAATTAGCATGATAAACAGTAGGCTACTGTAAGTGACCCTTTGCTAAAACCTCTAATAACAGCCGGGAAACAATCTTATGAATGCTGACCGTTGACCCACTTTTAAACTATTTACTCTAGCACAATAAACATGAATTACCTCCAGGCAGAGGTTTCCCAAAAATCCTTGATTGCTCAACTTTTCCTGAGGGAACAGATTATGAAACACCAGAGACTCAGTCAAACGAGATGTCAAACGAGATGTCAAACCTCTTGACTGTTGAAGTACATATTTTTCACGAGCCTCATCCACAATATTAGAATGCAATTCCCTCTATATACTTGATGCTTATACAAGACCAACATGCCAAAATAAATACAGTACATATACTGTATGTGCTTCTAAAATTAAGATGTGAAGATGTGAAGTTTTGCATACAATGGTTTCCAAGGAACTAATGCTAATTCTAAGGCACTGCTTAAAGTAAAACACAAACAAAAAGAGATGAGAGGCAGTGAGATTTAAATATGGAACCTGGCAAAACATGATCGAGCTGCGATGTCTCCACAACTACATCAGTGAAACATGGCCTACAACCAATGGATAACAACCATGAATAATGTACTTTTTACGCGTTGTCATTGAAAGTCAAGGAAGCCGTTTTGTGGCTGAAAATTTTGAAAGAACTACCAGTAACATATCGAAAACCTTAGGCTTGCAAAAATCAACAGTTTCTAACATAATTATTAAGAAGAAAAAAAAAGTATTCTGAACTGTACAGAAACACCTTGTCTGTTTGAGTACAAGCAAATGCCTCCAAATTCTTTGGATGGCTCTTCTATGACCCCATACTTTATTTAGACATTATATGATTTTTTTCCAATTCGTTCGGAGCCCTGAAATAGGGGGAGTATGTTTAAAAAAGGATATACTTTCTAAATGATGAACCTAATCTGAAAATAAAACCCATTGAATTAAAGCTGAGAATCTGTACTTTGACCCCATAGTAATTGTTTGATTTCACATCCAAACTGTTGGAGTATAGAGCTAAAAGAAAGTCAAAATGCCTGTTTTTAATGAGTATTAGACCTTATGTTCAGAGATACACCTGGTTTGTATTAGTTATTGAGCGTATGGGTATTCCTGGATCATACAGGTATAATGGTATGCACTGCCTGAATAGTGTCCCTCCTTTTACCCTTTGTGGTTATACATTTGTGGTGGATTAGTGAATGGGACTTGAACACAGGAGTATTTAGTTTGGAGTATGTATCTATTTTATGGTTAGGGTTCATTGGTCACAAGGTATATCTGTATAGCAGAGTTGGAGTGTGCAGGCGACGGTTCAGTTACAGGTAACTACTAACAGGTACAATATATGGAATGAAGGATAGAAAAAGTGTTTAACATGGTTGCCTGCAGAGTATCTTTCAGTTGAGATGTATTTGGAAATGAGCTGGGGCTCTATACAATATATTAGACATGGTACAGTATAAAAAATCAAGACATGATTATATCAATATTAGGGTTTTGACATGTAGGTATTAGGGATAGGGCAATAGGGTAACAAGGTTAGGGTGTTAGTTAGTGGGTTTAGGTGTGTGAGTAAGTGGGCAGGGTTATATGGATATTTAGGTTAGGTAATAAGGGTAAATTAATACTTATTTAATGAATGGTAGGGACAATGCTTATTTACACCGATCACAATTGTGACCACCAACAAAAGCTACTTTTTCACATACTATTTCATTGATTTCTTAAAAAATGATGTTAAAGAGTTACTAACAGCATATGATTTGCATAGTTTCATGTCTGGATAAAAAATGGGAACAAATAGGGTAACATTTTGACTGGTACAAGTTACTAAGTTTTGTTATTAGTCTTGAATGGTTTGTGAGCCAGCTTTACGATACACATTTGATTTGTTTGAGGCAAATATGTTTTATTTTGTGTGTGTTTAAATCATTGAAATGTGTCCTAAGATGTTTATTTTCATGATATTGTTTGCAGTGACAATACTTTAACAGATTCTTTTTTACAAACGGAGTACACTGCCAGGAGAATGCCATTAGATGAATAATAGATTGCACTGAAAGTATTTTCCTTTAATTTATAGTTTAATAGTTTTTAACATTCATTGAAAACAGTTCAAAAGTTATCTTGCCACTCTAAACAATAGGTACATCATCAACCCTGTTTTCAATTAAACAAATTGCAAACAGACATATCTTTGTTTGTTTGATGGGAAAGTGTATGAAAAAAGCAACATACTGTAGTAGAATAGGCTGGTGAGTTTATATCAACATGCTCCTCCACTCAGTCTCTGATAGCAGGTGCTGTGTTGTTTCTCATTCCACTCTTTTCTTTCTAAGAGGAGAGGCAAGGACAGATCCACCCCCAATAAGAGGGTGGGGCCTAGGACAAGGGCCCCTTTTCCCCCCACAGGAACATTTCTTCTCACACTTGGAGTCAGACTTGCTTCTTCTTGTCCGAGTCCTCGGCTGTTATCAGGATGAAATTAAACAACTTTTTTGTAAACAAAACTACTTTTTATTACTATTACTTTGCAGCTCTTACCTTTTTACTGACGAGCGCTGTGAAAACAGATATGTGCCACTGCCTCCTCTGTTACGCTGTACCACTGCATATGTTTAATGTTCTGTCTAAATGCTAAATTGTGGGCTACAGGCGTTCTACTGTCACCAGACGCTTCCGAGTAGTCGGCTACGTTAGCACTACTGAAGGTATTTACAGCCCATTTGTATTACTGGTTGGTTAACATCAGGCTGCCTTGTTCAGAGGTTTCTGCGTACATTTAATAGCATGTCTTAACGTAGGTCTCGAGTGAAAAGACGCTCAGCGACCGTACTGCAGTGTTGCCTTGGAGACAGTCAACAAAGGTAAAATTATCCATACAAATGTTGTCTGTTAACTACGGAATTGGTATTCTGTCTTAAGCTGAAGCACGGCCTTTTGGTTATTGAACAGCTCTTGTGAGCTTACCATGTCATTAGTCTGTTATTTAAGTGTATAGTAGGATAATGCCTAGTGCACATTGTAATTAATATTGTTAATTATGTTCTTGCTGTGTATTTATGTATGGCTTACTCTGTCTGTTTGTGTCCTCAGGTAGCAGTTGCCACTGCTGTTTTGCCTACCATAAGTTCACGATGTAATGGTAGCTTTTGCCCCTTTTGGTTTGGTTTCTTTCTCTTGTTGTTTAGTTTTGTATTATCTGAATCGGCCTTCTACTTAGTTGCCTCTTTTTGGCTCCCTCCCCCACGGCATTGAGATACATGGGGTATTGGCTGTCCCGGTAGTCTGCTGCATTTAAGACACCATCTAATGTCCAGCTTTCCTTGTCCCTTCTCCCTTCCAGAGCTAGTGAAGCTGTTCATGGGACAGGTCGCCGGAGTCAAGTCTTCCCCCTGCACTGCGCACCGTGTTTTTGTAGTGGTAATCTGCACTTATTCACCATATCTGTGATCACCTACATTTTGCAGTGTCTTGTGCCTGTGTGTGTTTGTGTGGATAGGCACTGGAAACGAGAGCACGAGTGGTGTGTCGCCCACTTCTCATGGACAGGTAACCGCCCCTTCCCCAACAGCTCTACTATATCTTTGCTGTGTTGTAACAGTTACCTATCTGGTGGCAGCCATTACCCCCCTCTCTTTGCTAAGGCATAACTAAACGAATGACAGAGTGGCCTTTTACTGTTATTTATAAATAAATCTTGTTTATTTTTATAATTGAGATCACGTCTCTGTCCTTACTTTGTTTCGTATCTGTGTGGGAACCCGCTTGTCTCAAGCAAGGTGTGTAACAGCTTACCTCTGTAATATCCTGGTGGGAAAGGCCCCAGGTGGCGTTGTCGTGCACTCTAGAGCCAAGACCTTATAAACTACCAGTTGGTCACACATAGTTCTGCTGCAGCCGCATCTTACCCTTGACCAGCAAGATAGCCACCGTGAGCAGGAGAAATGATTTCATCTGCGCCTTCATCTTCCAAGTCTGTGTGTCCAACACTGAGAGTCTCAAGTTTTTTTTATAGTCCTTTGTCAAGTGCCAGTGTTGAGCAATCACAGGCTTCTGTGGAACCTCTCCTGCAATGTATTTTCATCCTTTGTACGTTTGCTTTCTGTGCTAGAGTCAGCATTTCTTTCCTGCTCTCATCAGAGGTGCATGTTTAAGCAAGAGCTGCTCTCCTTCGAAAAAAAACCACTGGTGAACTTAGCAACCACAAACATGCTGGTAAGCCATGGATGACTTCCACAGTGGATGACTGAAGAATACTCACCATAATTAAGAAAAAACCCAAAACAACTGTCACACAGATCAGGAACACTCTCCAGGAGGTAGTTGTGAATGTGTCAGAGACTACTATCCCCAAAATACATCACCAGCCAAACTACAGACACTTCACTGCAAGGTGCAAACCACTAAATCCTCAAAGAGGATGATACAGTTTGCTAAAAAGTACCTAAAAAGCCTGCAGAGGTCTGGAAAACGGACAGATAAGACGAATATTATCATGTACCAAAGTGATTGCAAGAGGAATGTTTGGAGAAAAAAGGATCTGCCCAAGATTTACAGCATACCACCTCATCTGTGAAACACGGTGGAGGGGGTGCTACCAAAAAGTGGAAAGTTTCTGACTGGCTAAGTCAATCTTCAGATTTAAATCCAATTAAACATGCATTTCATTCGCTAAAGAGGGAACTTAAGGCAAAAAGACCAAAAAACAAACAACTACTGAAGATGGCTGCAGTACAGGCCTGGCAGAGGATCACCAGAGAAAATATACCAAGTGTCTGGTGGGGTCAGTGGGTTGCAGACTTCAGGCAGTTATTGCATGCAAAGGATTGTCGACCAAATACTAAACATCAGTACTTCATTTGGATATCATCAATTTTTTCCCATTTCGTTCAGAGCCCTGAAATAGGGGGAGTATGTTTCAAAAAGGTTGTACTTGATACTAAATGATGAAGCCAATCTGAAAAAAAAACATTGAATTAAAACTGAGAATCTCTACTTTGACCCCATAGTAATTGTTTGATTTCAAATCCAAACTGTTGGAGCATAGAGCTAAAAGAAAGTCAAAATGCTTCCTCTTTCCAAGACATAAGGAGGGCATAGTATATACAGTACCTGTTTTTATTCGGCCTTATGTCCAGGGATACACCCGGTTTGTATTAGTTATTGAGCGTATGAGTATTCCTGGATCATACAGATATAATGGTATGCACTGCCAGAATAGTGCCCCAGTAATATTTCATATTAGTTTTGAGCCAACTTTACAATACACAGTGTATTTGTTTGAGGAAAATACATTTTATTTTGTGTGTTTTAATCATTGAAGTGTGTCCTAAGATGTATTTTTTCTTGATATTGTTCACAGTGGCACTTATTTCACAGATTGTTTTACAAACGGAGTACACTGCCATGAGAATGCCATTAATTGAAGACAGTTCAAAAGTTATCTTGCCACTCTAAACAATAGGTACATCAACCCAGTTTTCAATAAAACAAATTGCAAACACACAGATCTTTCTTTGGTGAAAAAGTGTATGACAAAAAAAGCAAACAGCAACATAGTAGAATAGGTTGGAGAGATTATATCAACACGCTCCTCCACTGATTCTCTGACAGAAGGTGCTCTGTTCTTTCTAATGCCACTGTTTCCAGAATAATTATAATAATAGCTTTATTTGTATAGCACCTTTCATACAGACTATGCAGCTCAAAGTGCTTTGACAGTTCAGCACGACCATATCACAATCATAATAATGAATAGTTCAGCAAAACCACATCACAGTAATGAATAGACCAACATTAATAAAAAGAAAAAAACAATAAAATATTTCTTTTAAAAATAAGAAGAGTAGGAAAAAAGTATTAATATTTATGTATGCCAGGTTAAAAAGATATGTTTTCAGCTGTCGTTTAAAAATGTCTACTGAGTCCACCTTTCTAATACCTTTTTCATATACAATGAAAAAAATGATAGGCGTCAAGAGAGCCACGCCCAGGAGAAGAGGCACAGAGGGAGCCAAGACTCCCAGTAAGAGTGGCAAACCCAGTAGAAGAGCCCTTGCTTTCCCCACTGGAACATTTCTTCCCCCTTCTGGAGCCTCTGCCATTGCTTCTTCTTGTCTGTACGGGCTGTATTCTTGACTGTATTCACGAAGAAATTAACATATTTTTGTTGGAAAAACAACTGTACTGAGATTATAACATAATGTAACCAATGTAGTGAGATGTTGCACAAGGATTTCCAATGCACTCAGTACCTGCAAAGCCTCTTTTGGCTTCATAGTTTCACAAACCAAGTTTCAGCTGAGAAGGTCCCTTTGACCCTGGATTGGATGAGTGACATCCAAATTGCACAACTTAAGTTCCTATAGAGAGAGATTGACAGTTAGCCAAGAATTAAGAGTGCTTCACTACTGCACTAATAAGTTGTGGTCATCACTCATCAAGCAAAGCCCTTGGTCAATCTCTTTATAGAATCAGAATCAGAATCAGATTCAGATTCAGAATTCTTTTATTTGACCAAGTATATTTGCACATACAGGAAATTAACTTGGTGAGGTTGGTGCATGGGAACAATAGCAAAAACAATAGCAAATATTGACAAAAGATTTACAAAATAGCAAAATATTAACAAAATAGCAATAACTAATTTACAAAATAGAACAATAAAACATTACATTTTGTAGGCTGTGCGAAGTTAAATGGCAATGAGGCTAAATGAGGAGGGGCGGTTGGGACTGGGCTTCTCCTGAAGTCTACTACCATCTCTACAGTTTTTGGGGCGTTCAGCTCCAAGTTGTTCTGGCTTCACCAGAAAGCCAGGCTGTCATCTTCCTCTCTGTAGGCGGACTCATCCTCATTGGAGATTAATCGAATACATTTGGGATTGAGTGAGTGGTGAAGCCTGTTCTCCAGTCTGAGTAAATTAGTTTAATCTTGTTTCTAGTCAGAGTGCTCTTAGTACTAGTTTGTTTTGCTGTGGCTATCCTTCCTTAAGCCTGTTCTTGAGTCTGAGTAAGTTAGTTTAATCTTGTTTCTAGTCAAAATGCTGTTAGGAGTTGTTTGTTTTGCTGTGGCTATCCTGCCTTACGCTCTGATAGTAGTTTCTGTTGGAAGCTATCTGTTTGAAGTCAATTGCTGTGACGTGCTGTCAATCTCCAGTGGGAGGGCCTAAACACTATTCTGCCAGGTAGTTAACTCCTCCTCACCCTGGACCAGGACTAATACATTTGGGATTGAGTGAGTGATAAAACCTGTCTGGTCGTTAACTGATCGTAAATAAAGGGGAGGGGTTGCTACCCTGCTAGTCATCAGCAATCACAGAATCTACATTTATATTGTGATGATTGCAGAGCGACAGCCTCTGCGACAGCCTCCTGACACAAAGACGAAGGAGTCTATCTGTGGAGTCCACTGGGGAAGGCCTGAGAGGAAGGCCATACAAATAAGTATTTTTTATTCTATTTTGATAATTTTTTCATTACCTTGAGTGTATTGAGCCTACCTATATCCTACATTTCCCACTAACCCTCTCCCTCTATACCGGCAAAAAATCACAATGTGCTTTCTCCCCATTCCTGTTATTTCATCCATCAGGAGGACACATCGAAGCTACACCTCCACCTGCAACCCTTCCAATCTAATCTACCCACCATGCTCAACTGACCACGACCTCACTGTCATGGGAGGACTTTGGAACTGCCAATCAGCGGTCCAGAAAGCAGAAGCTATCAGAAGCCTGCTTCATGTCTCTCCACTTCCTTGCTCTCACAGACATGGATTACACCGGATAACACAGCTACTCCGGCAGCCCTCTCTGATGCCTACTCCTTTTCTCATTCCCCTAGATTCTCTGGTTGAGGAGGAGGAACAGGACTCCTCATCTCACCTAAAGTGGTCACTGTAACGAGTCCCTTGTACAGAGAGGCGGACGCAGTGTGGTGATGAGAGAATGGTCCCGTTTATTTAAGATAATAATTGTAATTCCCACGTTGACTTTCCAGTCCTGGCTTTCCAGCCTTCCCTCCCGAAAGCAGAGGCACACACATCTTAAACCTTTTCGTCAACGAGGCTTCATTCGCAACAGGTGCACAACGAAGCCTCGCTTCCGTAACCCTGGCCACGGTCCTGTAGCTCCCTTTACAGGCCAAACGCTGCATGTCCCCCCACAGTCACATAATGTCCTTCCCCTGTCATATATCCACCTTTGATTTCCATGCTGTTTCTATCACCTCCCCAAACTCAAACTTCACATTGTTGTTATCTATCGTCCACCAGGTCAGCTTGGCCACTTCTTAGATGAGATGGATGTCCTTCTCAGCTTCTTCCCTGAGGACTGCACACCGCTCACAATACTGGGTGACTTCAACATCCAATCGGAGAAGCTTCACTCGTCTGGAGCACTTGACCTTCTCTCCTCCTTCGGCCTTACCCTGTCCCACTCTCCTCCCACTCATAAGGCGGGCAATCAGCTCGACCTTTCTTCACAAGATCCTCCCATACCTCAAACCTCACTGTTACCCCTCTTCCGGTTTCTGATCATCATTTCATATCCTTCTCCCTCCCTCTCAAATGCTCAACCCCCCCAAGCAGTCTCTACCCACACTGTATCCTCTCGTTGCAACCTGCGCACCCTCTCACTCACCGCTCTCTCTTCCTCTGTCTTATCCACCCTACCCTCTGTTGAATCCTTCTGTCTTCTATCCACTGATGCAGCTTCCTCCACCCTCCTGTCCTCTCTTTCCTCATCCTTCGACTCTCTCTGCCCACAGATCTCAAGGCCAGCACTATCCACTCCACGCGCTCCCTGGCTGTCTGAAACCCTGCAAGTTTGTAGAATTGGGCTCTGAGCAGCTGAGAGGAAATGGAGAAAATCTGGCCTTCCTGATGATCTAGACCCTTATCTCTCTCTCCTCCCCAACTACACCTCATCTGCATCAGCTGCTAAAGCTTTATACTACCATTCCAACATTCAATCCTCTGTCTCTGACCCAAGGAAACTGTTCTCCACGTTTTCCTCACTCCTCAACCCTCCTCCTCCCCCCTCCTCTCTGTCTGCCGATGACTTTGTCACCTACTTTGAAAAGAAGGTTGATGACATTAACCCCCCTCCCTCTACCTCTCACCAACAATGCTACCTTTCCTCCCTAACCCACTGTGCAACACCCAGTTGGTTTATCAGATTTCTCCCCCCTCTCCCCTGATGATGTTGTACAACTGGTCACATCCAAGCGGGCAACCACCTGCCCCCTCGATCCTATCCCCTCCCCTTTTCTCCAATCCATCACCAAAGACCTCCTTCCGTTCCTTACCACCTTAATCAATTCCTCTCTATCCACAGGATCTGTCCCAGCTGCCTTCAAGACAGCCAGAGTCAAGCCTCTTCTCAAGAAACCAACTCTTGACCCGTCTGCTATCCATAACTTCAGACCGGTATCTCTTCTCCTTCTTATCTAAAACCCTTGAACATGCTGTCTCTAAGCAACTGTCTAACTACCTCCTTCAGAACAACTTCCTTGACCCTCATCAATCCGGCTTTAAAGCTGGGCACTCTACTGAAACTGCTCTCCTCGCCCTCCACTCTGCTCGAACTTCCTCCCTCTCCTCTGTTCTCATTCTTCTGGACCAGTCCGCTGCATTCAACACAGTAAACCACCCTATCCTTCTCTCCACCCAGAGATGCCCTCAGAATTGGGCATCTCTGGCTCTGCACTGTCCTGGTTTGCATCCTACCTGGCCGGTTGGTCCTACCAGGTGACATGGAGAGGATCGCTGGCCTTTCCACGAGCCCTCACCACTGGGGTCCCCCAGGGCTCTGTCCTGGGGCCTTTACTGTTCTCTCTCTATATCAAATCTCTCGGCTCTGTAATTTCTTCACATGGTTTCTCCTACCACACCTACGCAGATGATAGTCAACATTTTCTCTCTTTCCCCCCTTCTGAGTCACAGGTGGCAACACGTGTCTCGGCATGTCTTGCAGACATTTCTGCTTGGATGTCAGCCCACCACCTCAAGCTCAACCTTGACAAGACTGAGCTGCTCTTCCTCCCAGGGAAAGCCTGCCCTCTCCAAGACTTCTCCATCACAGTAGAGAACTCTTCTGTGACCTCCTCCCATACAGCCAAGAACCATGGGGTGATCCTTGACAACCACTTATACTGTGTGGCGAAAATCACAGCGACAGCACGCTCCTGTAGATTCTTCCAAAACTTTAACGTGTTCCAAGGAGTCTGTCTTTTCAAAACGGGTTTCCACCCCATTGTAGCTACTTTCTGAGATCACTCGGCAGGCCTCAACTGTGGCATCTGGGACTACTCTGCCTCCTTCGTCAACAAGTTTGGTGAGCCCTCACTGAGTCAGATGTCAATGCTAAAGAAATTCAGGGGTTCATCCACAACATGGTAACTACCCAAGCCATGTTGTGTTAGAAAGGGACATGTTAAAATTCCCTTTGGAATGCTGTTCTGTACACCCTAGGCCAGTTTCCCCAACACAGATTAAGCCATTTTCAATCGGAAAAAGTATCCATTGAGGATTCACTTTAGGTTACCATGGATTATGGTTACTGCTGTTTGTCATGGGTTATGGGTAATGGAGGTACTTTGTCGAGAAGACATGTCATGTAAGGGTTACTGATAATACTACATGGTTTTCTCTAGATCAGAAGACACATGTCATAAAAGGAGACAAATAATTTCATTCACTGGTTGGGGGGATATAGGTGTGTGATACCGTACCTGACCACCAAGAGGTACCAGTTGTACAGCAGGGCCGTGGCGATGATCACCAACCAGTGGTAGTACAGGTTATCAGCAGGAGCCAGGACCTTAACATCTGTCCTCTTCCTGTCAATGTAGAAAATATACCCACACATGCTCATACCCGCATGTCCGCCCGCACGCACGCACGCACGCACGCAATAGCATTAGAGTTATCCTTGACTCGATATTGACTTTCACTTCCTGAAAGTCTTGGTCATTAAAACTGGACTTTTGTCCCAAGTCAATCAGTCACCAAGAAACAAAGGAGCTTTGGCGCAATATCCTCACTAATGCATTAACAGTTATGAACATTTATCTAAATACTTTTCACATTATTCTGTGAAGACAAAATCATGACATTGGAATTGATGGAATGTGGCTAGCTGGGCCATAAAAGTAAAAGTACAACTGTTTAATGATCTAGTTGTTCATTCACATCCACTGTTTCATGCCCAACTGGGATGTGCGTTGTTGGTCTATCTGGTCCAACCAGGGCTTTTACTTTTATCATTGAGGTACAGCTTAACCTTTTCTAGACATCGCTGAGTCAATCATTTTCATTTTGTAATGAAATCATTTTTTAATTTTTCAATATTTTTTCAATGCAAGAATACTTTTATTGGTGAAGTAGGTTTCAAAGTCCGGATATGATTTTTTGTGTTAGCCGCTTGGACCTCAAGCTGGGATGTGGCCAGATTTCTGTGCAGCCTCCTCAGCCCAGTGGGCCTTCAGCACAGCGACAGCTTCATCCACCTTGGAGTGCAGGGACTCTGGAGACTCCAGCATGTGGAGAAGATCACAGTTGTCCATCTCCAGCAGCATGCCGGTGATCTTGGGAGCGATGCTGGGGTGCATGTTGTGGACAGATGGGAAGAGACGCTCACCTGGAGGCAGGGAGAATAAATATCAGTAACAGTAACAGCTAATGGGGATCCATAGAAACAAACAAGCAGACTCACCTATCGTCTGTTTCTGGTCCTCATGGGGAATGGCAGCCAGTATGGAGGCAATCAGAGGCTCCAGGTCCTGGACATGGACAGCAGGCTGCTGCATGAGGACCTGTGGCTGGGGAGCCATGTGCTGCTGGGAGTAGTGTACACCAGCTGTGTACTTGTTCTGGGGCACGACGCGGATCCTGGCTGTAGCTGCATCTGCACTGGCAGGGCGCTGTCTTAAGGCCTGGGTAGCTGAGAGGGAAGATCATCATAATCAAAGGGATATTCATGGCAAATACTGGCATATTGGTATTGTGTCTATGAGCAGCGTTGCTTCACTAAATATACTGACCTATGCGCTGAGAGGTCATCATACGGGGCACCTGGGAGAGTGTGGCCTTCATAGCATTGAAGATCTGAGGCCTGGGAGCCGATAGACACATGGTGTTTGGCCTGTTTTGGAAGTGTTGAGGTTTCACACTCTGGGTAGCCAAGCAAGGAGTGGGTCTCAGCTGAGCCAGCTGGTTGGTGAAGTAAGGGGCAGCACAGTTCTGGGCCTGTGGAATGGCTGCCATGAAGAATCCAGGTGGGGGAGCAACCTGGTAGAGGTTGATGCCTGGTTTGGGAACGGCACAGACGCTGGCCATCCTCTGCATGTGCTGGTTGGTTCTGTGAGCCTGGCGCTCCTCCTTGCGCTTGGCCAGGGCCACATACAGGGGCTTGGTGGCCACGATACGGCCGTTCATCTCAGTCACAGCCTTGGTGGCTGCCTCAGGGGAGGAGAAGCACACAAAGCCAAATCCCTTGCTGCGTCCACCCTCCATCATCACCTTTGCACTGGTGATTGTTCCAAAGTGGGAGAACTCTTTGTGCAGCTGCTCATCATCCAGGCGATCATGCAAGTTCTTCACATACAGATTGACACCCTGCTAGAGAGAAACCCTGTTTAGTGAGATATTTTTCATGTCTCAAATACATCAACAATGTTTACCAAGACTATCAACTTCTTTTTCTTATATAGTCTTTTTTTTTTAAAATCTTTTTTTCTTATACACACACCTGGTATCTGGTCCTGCGGCCCTGCTTCATTTGCTCAAACTGGCGCTTCAGCACAGTCTGGCGCTCTCCTCTCTTCTGGGCGCGGCCCACATAGACCCGCCCCCCATTTATCTCCCGGCCATTCATCTCATCAATGGCCCTCTTGGCATCCTCATGCCTTTGGAAGTTGACAAATCCAAAACCAATGGACTTACCAGTGTCATCAGTCATGACACGGACGCTCAGGGCTGGTCCAAATCTCTCAAACCTCTCCTTAAGGCGCTGGTCATCCATATCCTCTCCAAAGTTTTTGATGTACACGTTAGTGAACTCTCAGACCCTGCATCCAAGTTCAGCCTCTCGTTCTTTGCAAGATTTGAAGTGTCCAATAAACACTTTTCTGTCATTCAATAACGTTCCATTGAGTCTCTTAATAGCTCTCTCAGCAGCCTCCTGTCTATTATACTGCACAAAGCCATAGCCTTTAGAGCCATTCTCATCAGATACTACCTTGCAGGAAAGGATGTCCCCAAACTCAGAGAACCTGTCGTAGAGGTCCTTGCTGTCAAAAGTCTCCACTAAATTCTTAATGAAGATGTTGCCTACCCCACTATTCCTCAGAGAAGGGTCACGCTGAGACCACATGATGCGTATAGGTCTTCCATTGACATCATCAAAGTTCATGGTGTCCAGGGCACGCTCTGTGTCAGCTTGCTGTTGAAAGTTGACATAGGCATACCCAAGAGATTGGTGTGTTATCATGTCCCTGCACACTCTTATAGAGATGATTGGACCACAAGGGCTGAATTTCACATGCAGCATTCCCTCAGTGGTGTCCCTGTGGAGATCTCCTACATACAAGGAGGCCATTGATTGAATGGGCGCACTAGGATTCATGTCTGATGGCCCTTTCAGACAGCAAAAGTTTAAAAAACTGTGAAAAGAACAAATAACATCTACCTATCTTGCTCTACACAGAGGAATTGCAGGTAAATGAATGTCAGGAGTACTGTAGCTGGATTTTAGAACCCCAGCTGCGTGTTCTACATTATGTCATCACATTGTGACATCCTTGACGACTGTATGTGTTGTGTGTAATGTTTTTGAAAAATTCAAACTCCAGTCATTGTTACCTCACAGACCACAGCCAGGGTCCATTTTGTAGCTACGGCCCTGGGTCCAACCATGGTGGCAGGGCCTTCTTTGAAAGTATCATTTCATAGGAAGCTTTGATAGAAGTTGAAACATTTAAAACATAACAACACTATTAATTGAACTAACAGACATTTGTTTGTTGATTCTCTAAACAACTGTTCAACATAGACACATACAGCACATTGTAAAATGTTTAAATAACTTTTTCCTACACTTTGCAAACACTGTATAGACATAGAGCTTCAGATGTAGGATTGACAAACATTCAGATATTTCTTCTAGCTGTTTCCCTTTTTCTTTTACTCTTTTATGGTTTGTAATAATAATAATACATTTATTTATAGAGCACATTTTCGTACAGAGACTGCAACTCAAAGTGCTGTACATAAAAAGTCAGAGAAACAATAGTACAATAGAAGACACAACACCCCCCAACTTTAGACCCTCGCAGAGGACGAGGAAAAACTCCCAAAGAAAAAAAAAAGAAAAAAAAGAAAATGGAAGAAACCTTGGGAGGGGCTACTCAGAGTGGGATCCCCCTACCAGGACGGTCAGGCGTGCAATAGATGTCGAGTTTGGGCAGGCAAAAAGTACAAAATACAAATTGTCATGATGAGTGTGGGACATCCCGATCTGACGTGACATCACAGCAGACAGCAACTCAGTCAGTGCCGCCCTGTGGGAGGGGGGTCTGGTTTAGGGAACTTGTGTAGGGAAGGTGTAGAATGGTGCAGGGTAGAAAGGAAGTGTTGATCAACTCAGGGTCCTTGGCTGGTGCTGGTGATGCTGGCTGGGACCGGGGCTTGATCTGGAGTCGATGGGTTGGGTCGTGGAGTGTGTGCACTGCTGCTCTGGTGGTGTAGGCAAGGGGTTAGTAAGGCAGTGTGTGTGTGAGGGAAGGTGCAGTGAACTTCCCTGTTGGGGCGGGGTGTTGCTCCTCTCCTGGTCCTTGTGCTGGTGCTGGTGTTGGAGTTGTTGGCCAGGGCTTGTGCTGGTACTGGTGCTGGTGGTGTTGCTGGTACTGATACTGATGGTGCTGTTGCTGGCGTTGGAGAGTGTAGATCATCGAGGGTGGGCGATGTGATGTGTGCGAAGGTGTGGCGGGACATGCAGCGTTCGGCCTGTAGAGGGAGCTACAGGACCGTGGCCAGGGTTATGTCGGCGAGGCTCCGTTGCACACCTGTTGCAAATGAAGCCTCGTTGACTAAATGGTTTAAGATGTGTGTGCCTCTGTTTGGCAGGAGAACGGCGACTGGGAAGTCGCCGAGTGTTTTGAGGAGGCTGGAAAGCCAACGAACTGACTTTATGAATAAACGGGACCTTTCCCTCACTACACCACTGCGTCTGCCTCTGTGTATCACGGACATTGTTACAGAAGGCAAGTTTAAATTAGTGTGTTTTGTTTCTTAAAGGTGTTAAGAGTTTCTACCTCTCTGATATGGCCTGGTAGGGCGTTCCAAAGCTTAGGGGCATAGCAGCTAAAAGCCGCCTCACCGCTTCTCTTACGGTTTGGAGTCACTAAGAGAGAGGCAGTGGAGGATTTAAGGGTTCTATTAGGGACATATTCCTGAATGCAATCACCCAAGTATCTTGGTGCTAAACCTTTCACCATTTTGAAAACCAGAAGAAGAACCTTAAAATCTATTCTAAAGCTCACAGGCAGCCAGTGTAGTGTACGGAGTGCTGGGATAATGTAGTCTCTCTTTTTTGTGTGAGTCAATACCCTTGCAGCCGCATTCTGAACTAACTGTTGGTGTTTAATACTTTTCTGGGGGAGACCAGAGAGAAGGCTATTGCAGTAGTCTACACCAGGGGTTCTCAACCTTTTGCAAGCTGGGCCCCCCTAAAGCTGGTTCATTGCAGTTGGGGCCCCCCCTCCTCCCGGCGCCACCACCCCCCCCCTTCCCGGCGCCACCCCCACTACACCACCTTGCATAGATAGATAGATAGATAGATAGATAGATAGATAGATAGATAGATTTCTAATGTGAGCTTTTAGGCATTATTATTATTATGAGTAGTGGTAGGCCTATTATCATTACTAGGCTATTGCTATATAATTATATGAGGTTACATGCTTTATTGTTGTTGTTGTTATTATTATTATCATCATCAGTAGGCCTATTATCATTACTAGGCTATTGCTATAATTGGGAATTGGCACCAGACCTCTGATATGAATTCATGCTTTATTATTGTTATTATTACTAGGCCTATTAGTAGGCATATCATCTGCATTTTTTACAGAAGCTTGCAGGTAGGCGATTTTAATGTGAGACCTGAGCCTGCTTTGCCTTGCAAAGATCCTCAATTCTTGGCGCAATGTCTGATAAACATAGCCTCAAATCATCCTCGATTTGTGCACGATTGCGGTATTTCATTTTGAGTGCAGTAATTTTTGAGAATCTTGCCTCACACAAATATGTCGACGCGAAAGGGAGGAGAATCTTCAAGGCGACGTCACAGAGTTGAGGGTATTCCTGCATCAATGCTGCCCAGAATGACGAAAGAGGGCAGGAGGTAAAGAGTTCCTTCAGCCTACTGTCACTCTTCAGCTCAATAAGCTGTTCCTGCATATCAATTGACAGCTCGTTTGCTGTGCACACAAATGGATCTCGAACCCACGCAAAAGAGCGATAATCCTCTTTAAAGTACGTCGCATATTGTTTTCTCATTGCTGACAGGTGCTCAGACGCTGATTGAAATAGAGAGGAGAAATCGTGTGACGTGCCTGCATCAGTGATAAAGTCTGCAAGGCTGGGGAACATGTCGCAGTTCCCTCGACTGATGCGGCCACGCCAGAGGTCAAGTTTTTGTGTGAAGGCGTCCACTCTGTCTGCGAGGAGCAAAATATGAGTTTCGCGGCCTTGCAAAGACAGGTTGAGGCCATTTAAGCGGTCAAATATATCGACCAAATAGGACAGAGACGCAAGCCACATAGTGTCATCCAGATGCTTCGCCAGATCTGATTTGATTTCTGTCAAAAACCACTTCACCTCCTCTCACAGCTCATACAACTGCTGTAACACCCGCCCCCTGGAGAGCCAGCGAACTTCAGTGTGCAGAAGCAGCTGTTCGTGCCCTGACCCCATCTCCTGGCAGAGGACCCCAAACAAGCGAGAGTTTAGCGGCCGTGATTTGATGAGATTCATCATTTTCACGGATTGGTTCAGCACGGAGTCAAAGAGAACCGGCATTTTTTTAGCAGCTAGTGCTTCGCGATGGACCATGCAATGTGTCCATTTCACAAGTGGAGCTACTTGCTGAACGCGAGCAGCTAGGCCACGCTCACGGCCCGTCATTGCCCGCGCACCATCCGTGCATAGGCCAACGCATCGGTCCCAAGCCAAACCATTTTCATTGATAAATATATCGAGGACATTGAAGATGGCTTCTCCTGTAGTGTGCGACTGAAGAGGCCGGCAAAACAGGACATCCTCCTCAATCGCCTTGTCCCGCAGATACCTGACATAGGTGAGGAGCTGGGCCTGCCCAGCAATATCAGTGGATTCGTCCAGCTGCAGCGCGTAGTAAGGACTCTTTTTTATGAACTCTATCAGTTGCTCTCTGATATCATTATCATGTCTGAAATTCTCCTAGCGACTGTGTCATTGGACAGTGGTACTGTACCGAGTTTGGCTCTCCTATCATTATTCTGCACATGTCTTGCGCGGCCGGCAAAATGAGAGTCTCGGCAATTGTATGCGGTTTACCCAGTTTACCTATTCTTTTGGCCACTGCATACGATGCCTCCAAACACTGTTTAGACACAGTGCTGTGCATTGAAATGGTTGCCTGTTGCTGATGGAGGCCATCAAGCTTTCTTTTAAAATATTCAGCCGGTTTATCCTTAATGCCAGCATGCTTTGTTTCGAGGTGCCTTTTTAGTTTGCATGGCTTCATGCTGTCGTTTGCCAGCACCTCGGCACACACGACACACTGAGGTCTCAGATCAGCCGTGACTGTAAACCCAAACTGCAGGTATGCTTCATCGTACCTTCAAAGCTTTTTTGCAGCTGGTGGTGCGTCGGTTGCCTTGTTGGTCCTCACAAGAAATCTCCCCATTTTTGTTTGGTTTTGAAATAATTTGGATGTGGATTAGTTGTGTTTTCCAATAAAGTTTATGCTATGATGTAACGATGTGTGCGTGTGTGTGGCTATGTTGAGAGACTAGTATCGGGGGCTAATCAGTCGGGACTTAGGCACGATCTTTAATACAACAGTACACAATAACGATTTTGCAGGCAATGCAGATTTTATTTTAAGACTTAACAATTGTAGTCCTTTGTGAGTGAGTGAGTGGGTGAGTGTGTGTGTGTCTTAGTCGCGTGGGTCGTATAGTTGTGTTGCAACACGGTGAAAAAGTTGCTAGCTAGTTAGCTAAGTGCACGCCTAGCAGTTAATTTGGCTATGGCTGAGATGGGTATAATCTTTAAAAAGACTGTTTGTGGGGTTAGTCTTTAAAAAGACTGTTTGGGTTTTGAAGTATAGGCCTAAGTAAATCGATATCGATAACAGATAGACTAGCGAGAGCTGGCACAAGCGAACTTGGCAAGAGACTAGACTAGAGTGAATGGAGCTACGACGCGTGTGCGGACGCTTATATAGTAGCACTTACGTGACGTCGCGTCACAGGCTCAAAATACTACCCCCTGTATTGGTAGATTTGAAATGAAACTGTGTGGTTGATTTGTTTGTGTGTTATAATAGTCCAACCACTTGCATTTCGACATGGGGGGAATCTGTTGCATCTCCTTTGTAGGTCTACTAATAGCCAGTGAGTCCGTGTTTTTTCGTGTTTTTTTCCCCTGCCATCCTGTAGCCTACTCGCGCCCCCCCCGGGAGGGTGGATTCCAGGTGGAACATCATTTTAGCAGCTGTGAGGGGAGAATAAGGAGCCTATTTTTACTTCAACTTTCCACAGAGCCTGACTGTGTAATAGGAGTGTGTGTGTGTGTGTGTGTGTGTGTGTGTGTGTGTGTGTGTGTGTGTGTGTGTGTGTGTGTGTGTGTGTGTGTGTGTGTGTGTGTAGGAGTGAGTGTGTACGTGCATGGGTACGGGACAGACTATTCGTTATCAATCAAGTGTTGTTGCCAGTAGTTCTTGGGGGTTGGTAGGACTATTTTTCAGAGAGTTGTTGACTATGCCAGCTTGCAATATTGAAGAAAACTTTTTGGAGCTCCACTCAAGCAGGTATTTGATCGGTTTAACGCACATGTGTCAAACTCAAGGCCCGCGGGTCGAATACGGCCCGCCACGTCATTTTATGTGGCCCGCGAGAGCTTAAAAAGTACATAATTGTCTTAAAATAAAAGTCTACGCTGCTTTATAGCGTACAGTGACCATGAACTCCATCTCCCACAATGCATGTGAAATTTGCGACCCGCGAAATGACGGGATCCTGCCGCTAGATCGCATATCAGCGTTTGACTAAACCGGTGATGGATATGAAAAAGATCTACAAATAATCCCAAAATGTCCAAGAAGAGAAAAGTCGATGCAGAGGGAAGGCAATTTAATGAAAGGTGGGAAGGCGAATACATGTTTTTGCTTCAAGGAGAAAAACCGATGTCTTCTGTGTTACAGGCAGTGTCGGTGATGAAGGAGTACACTCATTAGTTGGAGGTATGCCCTCTGTAAGGCTGTCTACAGCTATTTGTTTTTGTTAAATGCCACACATGTGCCACATGTTTTAGCAGCTCACAATTATTTGTTCTACCATAGTTCTGCCCTTCTCAACTGTGACAAAAAAAGTTTTTTAAAAAGTTGATTTGTAATAACTTGTTTAATCATATTTGTCTTTGTTATTCACTTGAAAAGTTTGATCTTTGATTGATGGAGTAATGTGGGTTTCTTAACCTGATAAATTAAAGGGTTTTATGTTATAATAACAGTGCAATGTGCTTACATATATTTTTACATTTATGTAAATGCATGTACAATATTTGTACACTTGAATAAATAATAATCAAATGCAGAGTTATTTGTTACAATATGTTAAGGAGAAGTAACATGTATACAGTCTTACAGTTACAACCGGCCCTTTGAGGGCAACCATGATGCTGATGTTGCCGGGGGTGAAAATGAGTTTGACACCCCTGTTCTAGACAACTATGAACTATGAGCTGTCGAGTGGTAAAGCAATGTTAATTGCAGTTTTGGTGTTTTCCGTGATAACTCCCTGCCTTCTGCGTATCAACTACAGTATTGTTTGTGTTGTAAAGTGGCGGGCGTCTCCTTTCCTTGACTTTATATACAGTACAGAGGGCTGTAGCTTCCGTTTACGGCCACACCACCCTGAACACACCCGATCTCGTCTGATTTCGGAAGCTAAGCAGGGTCGCGCCGGGTTAGTACTTGGATGGGAGACCGCCTGGGAACGGCTCATGACCCCCCCCAAGTCCCTATTGCTCAACCTGGGATCGGACGAAAATTGATCAGAAAGAAGGACGCCCCCTGGTGTTCACTGGCCTCAAGTTTTATTTACAGAAATGTCATGTATAAGAATTGATTGAAATCCACTTGGCTGCTGAATGTTGTTTGCATTATTTGCATAGTTTGAGTTGATGTAGATTGATATATTTAGGTGGAAAAGTGTACATAAAGGGTGTAAGAATGTATTTAATGCACTCTCACTTTGTCTGGATGACATTTGAGCCATTCACACGACTCATTGTGATGACCACCCAGGGGGTGCAGCCAGCACAATCTAATTAGCAATGCATATTGACACCTCTGAGTCTGGGAGAAGACACAAAGACAACTTCTCTGTTTTATCTGGTTTTAACCTATGTAACTTGATTTCTTTCATTTGGTTTACTTGGTCACATTTAAGGTTATTGGTAACTGTTAAATAAACCACCATTCATATCTCTTTCCTCCGTAGCCCTTCTTAGCCTTACTCGTGTTATTAGTTGATAAACTACATTCGAGGTCAACCTACTAATCTTATTGGAGTGTTAGAAATTATTTTTATAAAAACAGTTTATTATTGCTATAATAAAAATACATTACTGCAGTGTGCTAAATTTACTAATGTGATGGCCTGTTGATAAATGAGCGATGGATCAAGCATTAGTCCCATAGTACGTTGGATTAATACATGGAGAGGTTGAGCCAGGTCATCAAGAAAGATGTTGCAACACACGCTTACACAAAGAGCTATAGTGGAATAATACCAGGCTAGGGAGGACAGGCTAGGGAGGACATACCAGAGTAGGTATCTTATCTCTTACAGGGTGCTGACTCCGCAGATAGGACAATGGTGTGACCAGCCCGTGAACAACAAGGGATGCCAAGTCTAAACCGCGGTTCCTCCCCAACCAAATAGCCAATCACAATCATTTTGTATACTGTAAATACTTTGTTTGACTGTTTGAATGCATCCATTTTTGGAGGGTTGGTTACAGATTAACAGCTTGCTGACTGTGATTTTCTTCGCCAAAAGTGGTCCTTGTACAAGCCTAGAATTCTGACATATAATTAAATAGCTAAAAGTAAGAAGTAGTTTGTCTTCTCTTCAAATAAAGAACACATTTTCTCACAGGAGTCAGAGTAAATTGTAGTCTATAATACTTGATCACCATTGATGCATTGCTTTGACCAAAAAATACCATAGTGTATCTGATCATACAAACCATACCATTTCTGAATGCTTGCACCTCGTGTTATGATGTGTGACATGAGATATGCCCCACCATCCTACTTACCATGCAGCCCATAATTAATAAACTGGGTGTTGGTAAAAGTATTTTCTTAGAGCTTATACTCTAGGTGTTTGACCTACAATCATTTTTGACATGTCCCACCCTTCTCTTTTTTTCTGAAACCCAAGCATACAGAGATTCCAAAATAGTTTAAATACTTTCATAATACTTTTATTTATATTTTTACTTAAAAATGTTATTCACAAATTACCAAATAGTATTACAGTTTTATTCTTTAACTAGAATGTGTTTCGTCCCAACGAACTGCGAGAGTGTGGTTGCTAAAATGCCGCAGATGGTCACCAACAGTTACTGAATAAGACATGAGAACAGTGCATTTTGTGAAACGAAAATGCATTCAAAATTTACAAAGAACCCAATGTAAAGGTTTCAACATGCACATTTTTCCATTTACTACATATGCACTCAGATTCCATGTATGGGGCACAGATATATTATTTTTATGACACACAAACACAAGTAGGCAGACCTGTTTAGTTGAAAGCCCACTCACCACGTCAAGGTACAGGCCATGAGTGAGATGACGAGAGACAAACATTTACAAACATTTGTAAACATTTAGTTAAACATGGAGCTGACAAAGACATACAAACATCACAAGGACATGCACACAAAAACATTAATAATTGAGAACACATAAGATACAAATTCACAATAGCTTTGTACAGGCCAAAGCCCAATAAAGAACTACAAGATTATCCAAAGACACAGGTCACCAAGCAACAAATGCTCAAGCCATTCCTCTCTGTTACATTTTTTGTGTGTGTTTTTTTGGCAAACTTTTGTTAAACATGAAGCGGACAAAGACATACAAACATCACAAAGACATGAAGCTGACAAAGACATACAAACAGCACGAGGACACGCATGACAAAAACACAGGTTAATTGAACATAAACTAACAATAAAGGGTATGTAAATTAATTGTGTTAGATTGAAACAGAGATTAGATTGGACCGGATATTGGACATAGACCAGAACATGTTTGTATAAAAAAGATACTACAAAGTGCATTTTTAACTACAATATAAATAATAAAAAAAGACAAGAACATTCTTTAATTAAACTACAAAGTGCATTTTAACTACAATATAAATAAATAGGCTGACTGTATTGCTCTACTTGCTAAAACACTTTGAAACACTTTGACTCAAACAAACAAACAAAAACAAGCTTTTTTTCTCTTTCTTTCTCTCTCTTAAAGATGGCATAGGAGAAGTGGCATCACACAGGTAAGTCACAGGTATTTTTAAATAGTTTTTCCTCTTTTCTAACTCGGCATGCTTCATCCACCACACTTTTGAAGTGTTCAAAACTATCGTACACAACATCTTCAAAACCAGAGGTAGTGGATTTTCTAGTTGCCGGGCAATAGGAGAAGATTTTCTGGAAGCTTCCAGCTGCTTTGTCTTTGGAGGGTGTGTACCTCTTACGCTGCCCACCACACTGAGGCACTTGGCAAGCCCCACATGGCCGCAAGGACTTATTAGGCATGTATGGCTTGGTTGTTGGTGCAGGGGGCTGTGCCACAGGTACAAAGCTCTGACTGCATGATGGCCCACGAAATATGATGGAGGGAGCCTGTGGCTGTGCAGGAAGAACCAGGAGTACGGGTGCTGCCGACACAGCGGGTGGTTGTTCCACTGCACAGCAAAGGCCATCAGGTATACCTGAAACACATGACCATTTTGACTGTTATTGGATATGCTTAGAAGTGATGACTAAAGCTGTGAAATAAAATGCATCATTGAAACTACGCTATATCGAAGTGTTTTGTTTTTTTAAATTACTCACTTGGAATGGCATAATCCCACATCTCTGTGAAGGAATGTCATTGTACAGGTGTGCGTGCAACCCCTCCAAAGAGTTACTGCCTCGCCGGCACCTGTGCTTGTTCAGCCGAACGCCATTCAGCACCACCACCTTCACAGAAACGTACAGCTGTATGCCAGGGGGATCCTGTAAAGCACAACGAATTGCAAGTTCCTTATTTATTCTGGTGTCCTTTGAAATGTTGCCATACAAGTTTGAATGGTTTTATAATGACACAAGATGACTGCAAAGACATTAACCCACCTGCATGCAACTGAGATGCTTGCTTACAGTTGCCCAGTGAGCATCAACTGCCTCTGTCGACTTGAACAGGTGGATTCCGTCAATGTCAAGGCCTGCTGGTCCCCTGAACTCGGCAATGATGGACTCAATCACCAAAGCGGTCTCCTGTAACATATATATTCTCAGCTTTGAGTGTTGTCACAACTAGAATGAGTGTAACACAACTGATGGACGGAGTAGGTTTTACCAATAACAAAACTGGCTTTATTTTCCCATATGGTGCAATTATCAAACAAACAAATGCACAAAACGTCTGCACCAAATCCAAATGACAAAGACAAAAGATAGCAAAGGCAAAACAAAGGAAACAGCATGACACGCCAATGCTGGGCCAAGACCAGCGGCGTAGGCAGTGTCTGCTGCAGGTAGAGTCTGCCGAAGGAGGAGGAGGAGCCAGAGCTTTTAAACAGTCAGGTGAACCTGCGCGCCGGGTGCACCCAATTAAGGCTTGTCACCTCCAATCAGGCAAACTGCACACCTGGAACACTCACAGAAACAACGAGGACAAACAGAGGGTTAAATATGGTGAAGGGAAAGGCACAGGCCAGCGGGCCGTCACAGTGTTAAATCAGTCGTTACTCCTAATGATCTTACATTTATTTTCAAAACTAGATCTGAGTGACACCTTAGTCCAGTACAGTTGAATCCATATTGACAAATAAGCAAGTATGTTTGCTTCTTATTCATGAAATTCATACATGGATCAATATCACACTTACCACAACCCCACAGGTAATGCGCCTGACATACGACCTGACCTGGTGAGGCTTGAGGAAGGCCATCATCTCCTCGTCCGAATACCTGGCGTACAGCTCTTGGTTGCCGCTCCTGACCGCCTGGACTAGGAGCATCATGTCCGCCTTGTTGTAGGCGAGCACCGCACCTGCCAAGGCACTCATGAACACCCCGTACTTGGCGTGGCTCTGTTTGATGACAACAGCATCCCAGCGGTGCAGCCAGGGTCGGATGTCCAGTCTGACCACAGTACCCCTCTGCACCCAGTCACCAAACAGATTCTCCAGGAAGGATGAACCGCTGAAATTATATCAACATTTTGTGTACGTGTGTTACATGTTTTTATAACTGTGTTATCCATGTGTGTCTTGCAAAAAAATTATATGAAGTTAACTGATATGTACATCACTTGGATTATCAATTTCATCATAGGTTTCAATGGAATTGTTATTAAACTTACCGACAGCAGTTGTTGTCTGCATATAAGACTTTTGGCGCAGGAGCATTGGCACGTCGAAACCGGGCAATGAGACCTCTCGCTATGCGCTTGTTCTAAGTGTGTGGGTACACTTTTTATGGGATGTTTGTTCGTTCTCAACTCCGTGTCACCAGACCCGTTAGCTGCTAGCGCTAGCCAGCTAGCCTACTGACAGGTTGTCAATACGTTGTCATTACACATTAACAAGCCAAATCCCGCATATGTCAACGATGGTATGGTCAGTTGCTGATTTCCAGACAATCTTTTATCTTTTGACAAAATCGGCACAGCTTTATACATGCCTAACAAATGTCTAACTAGCGAAGGATGAAGAGGATAAAACTTACCTGAGTAACAGTAACGTCGTACATGAGATTCACCGATAGTGGCCTCCGGAGCCGTATAAATTAGATGACGTTTGAAATTCCTCGCTCAATGATTGGTGAGTTGAGCGCAACAAAATATTAAAACATCTTTCAATTCAACAAAAAAACCTGATCAGCTGGTTCATTTAGGAATAGAAAAGACAAAGTCATTGGTGGGTTAGCGCTCAACTTTGCTCAACGGCGCTCAACCATTGGTCGGTTGAGGATCCGGTGCCGTAAGCTTTTCCTCATTTCGACCAGTAGGGTGTACTATTGTATCACCACTGTAGTTATAACAGTGCTGTAGTGTGAACACAGCTCCAGTTTCATATTGCTGTTTTGAACAGTTTATCCAATTTGCTCCAAATCCACCTGCTAAGAATTGGTGACTCACTCAGCCTTCTCTTGATCTAGATTCTAGAGTCTATGGTCACGCACACCACTGCATGTCAGACATGCTTTTAAGGTATATACCCTGTAGATCCCTCAGGTCCTCAGGTACTGGCCTTTTAACTATTCTGAAGATTCCAACAACACCTATCTACTTCGTGTTTCAAATGAATAGCACTGGGCAGAAGTCTGCACAGGGATGCTACAGACACATTAGCACACTGCAAAATACTGTCACCTATCTAACCATCTGTTCCAAAGCAACAGTAATATATACTGTAGGAGTCTGCAGTGCACAGGGGTTACACACTCATCAGTACCCTCTAAAATACTGTCACTATCATATTTCCTGTTCCACATGAATAGTACTATATAGGAGTCTGCAGAGGGGTTACCTTGTTGGGAAACACAGTGTTTATCTCCTGCAGCTTGGTCATGATGTGAGGGTTGGTTGCCAGATTGTAGGCCAGGAAGGACAGAGAGCTACTGGTGGTCTCATAGCCAGCAAAGATGAAAATCATCGCCTGGGACAAGATCTCATGATCGCTCAATCCTATGACGATGGAGAGAGTGGGAGAAATGGGGTGGTAGGTGTGAGAAAGGGACTTATTAGAGTGTTTCCACAGTGTATGTCAGTCTAATCAATGAAATCGATAGCTTCATTTATTAAGCACAAAATGATTTAGACTGAAAGCTATATGGGGGCAGTTTTACCGACTGTGAGGAACAGTGGGCTGAAGATGTCAAACTTGAGCACAAAATTAAAGGGGGAGTTCACTGAAATTACAAATTCACCTTATCTTCTCGGAGAGAAATACTCACTCTTTTAGTTCAATGGGCTCTTCGTTATCGGACGTCTTCTTCAGATTGCTGACCAAATTACCAGAGTGCTGCTTCATGATCCCGAACATCTGAGTTGGGAAGGATACATGGAAAAACATGATGATTGATACATGGATTAATATGTGCAAAACATGGGTTAATATCATGTTTGAAACAGGAATTATTTTATTATTTATATAGCCTGAGAATATACATTCATACAGGATACATTATGTATATAGTCAAGGAATAAGTGACTCCAAAGATGAACTATTATTCTATACTCTGTCATCTGACCACTGAACTTATCTAAGATAAGATTAAATATGCTTTATTGTCCCGGATAGAAATTTGTCTTGGACAATTAAAGTTGCTGCTTCACACAACAACAAACAACAATGAATGCACACTATACACATAGTACAAATCACATAAACACACACACACGTCAGAGTTGTTAGTCATTCATTTATTTGTGTTGTTGGAATGAATAAAAGAAGGAGAGGAGAGATGGGACTGTACCTCTTTGATCCGCCCACTGGTGAAGGAGGGAGACAGGACACTGCGGATCCGTCTCCATGTATCATCCTCAGCGATAAACACGGCGTCATACAGAGGCCCGTTGAGATAGAAATTCTAGAAAAATAATTATTATTATATACTGCAAGATTAACCTAATATTAATAATGCTATAATAACAAGGATATTATCTATTTAAGAAGCCCTTATGTTTTTTTCCCCATACAACAACTTCAATTTAGCGTATTACCCTCCTGTTAGTGAAAAGATGGTAGCATTCCTTGATGAGGATGGTTTAGATCATGGCTGTGTCCATGATACACAGGACGGGCTGACAGCCATCATAGATCCTACAGACCAGCAAAAACAAAGATAGTTAGATACACACTCACCCAACACTTTATTAGGAACACTATACTAATACTGGGTAGAGCCTCCCTTTGCTCTCAAAACAGCCTCAATTCTTTGTGACATTGATTCCTTTGAGATTCTGGTCCATGATGACATGATTGCATCACGCAATTCCTGTACATTTTTCAGGTGCACTTTCAAGATGTGAATCTCCCGTTCTGCCACATCCCAAAGGTGTTCTATTGGATTCAGGTCCGGTGACTGGGAAGGCCACTGAAGAACACTGAACTCATTGTCATGTTCATGAAACCAGTTTAAGACGACTTTTGCTTTGTGACATGGTGCATTATCATTCTGGAAGTAGCCATTAGAAGGTGGGTAAATTGTGGCCATGAAGGGATGCACATGGTCAGCAACAATACTTAAATAGGCTGTGGCATTCAAGCAAATATACCGTGGATAGAGACAGACAGACCCATCACAGATCCTGCACTCTTAGAAAAAAAGTGCTACCTAGAACCAAAAAGGGTTCTTCTTCCACTGTCCCTTTGAAGAAACCTTTTGGGTTCCATGTAGAACCCTTTCCACAAAAGGTTATACAGTACCGTGCGTAAGTAATGGGACAGTGAAGCATTTTTTCTTCTTTTTGGATTTGAAATAAAAACGTAGAGATTTATTTTTTGATGCCCGTGATGGGCCTAACCCAAAACTCAAAGAATATCTCGCTGTCCCTCTCCTTAAATATCATTCCCAACAAAGGACAAGGTGTGAGATACATTACAATAGCAAAGCAATTGACAAATGGTGAAAGCTGAAAAATCTGAAACATAGTCAAAACCTTAGGCTTGCCAAAATCAAGCACTGATGAGCTCAGCAATCGCAAATGGCTGAGGCTTTACTGCAAGATGCAAACCACTAGTTATCTTTAAAAAGGATAGTCAGGTTACAGTTTGCTAAGAAGTACCTAAAAAGCCTGCAGAGGTGTGGAAAAAAGTCTTGTGGACAGATAAGATGAATATTATCAGAGTGATTGCAAGAGGAAAGTTTGGAGAAAAAAGGATCTGCCCAAGGCTTACAGCATACCATCTCATCTGTGAAACATGGTGGAGGGGATGCTATGGTTTGGGCATGTATAGCTGCCACTAGAACTTGCTAACGTATCATAATTGATGATGTTACTGCTGACAGCAGCAGCAGAATGTATTCTGAAGTGTACAGAAATATCTTGTCTGGTCGAGTAAAAGCAATGCTTCCAAATTCATTGGATGGCGCTTCGTCATACAGTAAGACAATGACCCAAAACATACTGCCATTGGAACTAGGGAGATTTTCAGGGCGAAAAAGTGGAAAGTTCTTGACTGGCCATGTCAATCTTTGGATTTAAATCCTATTGAACATGCATTTCATTTTCTGATGGTAAGATTATGGGCAAAAAGACCTAAAAAACTGAAGATGGCTGGCCTGGCAGAATATCACCAGAGAAAATACCCAGCACCTGGTGGGGTCAATGGGTCCCAGACGGTTAGTGCATACAAAGTATTGTCGACCAAATACTAAATATGAGTGCATCATTTCGACCATGTATACCAATACTAGACAAAAGAAAAGAAAAGAATCTAGCAAAAGCAAACTATGTTCTGACAGGGTTTGACTCATCTAATACGACATCAGATCTGGATAGGTTCCTTGATTTCCTCTGAAAGGTGACATAGGCATGAAAACATGTACACAACATCAAGAAGAAACCATTGATTAAAGCCAAATCAATTGACAGGCATGGCAGAAAATGTGTGTTGTCTCTTTAAAAGAAATGTTAAAAATCTCTTTGTTTTCCCTGAATGAAACAAAGCACAGGTGTTTAACAGGCCAGCCCCACCCCTGATTACAATGATCCACACATGGAGACAGCCAAAGCAACATAGATCAATAAGACATCCCACATGTCACACCAGAATGTGTGTTGGCAAGAGTGTGCCCTTATAGCCAGGATCCACTCTCTGGTCACATCTCCCTGATGTTGGTTATGAAGAACTTTATCAAACATTTGGATTTGAAATTAAACAATTACTACAAGGTTAAAGTAGAGATTCTCAGCTTTTATTTGATGGTATTTGAATACACATTCGTTTCACCATTTAGAAATTACCCCACTTTTTATGCATAATCCCCCTATTTCAGTGTACCCAAAAGTAATGGGACAGACTTATCAAATGTCCAAATGAAGCAGTCATGTTTAGTATTTAGTGGACAATCCACTAGTATTTAGTGGACAATAACTGCCTGAAGTCTGCAAACCACTAACCCCACCAGACGCTGGGCATCTTCTTTGGTGATGCTCTGCTAGGCCTGTACTGCAGCCATCTTTAGTTGTTGTTTGTTTTGAGGTCTTTTTGCCTAAATTCTTATCATTAGGGAAATGTAATGCATGTTCAATTGAATTTTAATCTGAAGGTTGACTTGGCCAATCAAGATCTTTCCACTAGTTGCTATGGCAGTGTTTTGGGTCATTGTTTTATTGTATGGTGTGGCTCCATCCAATGCATTTGGAGGCATTTGCTTGCACTCAAGCAGACAAGAT
This sequence comes from Argentina silus, assembly GCF_951799395.1. Taxonomy (NCBI): domain Eukaryota; kingdom Metazoa; phylum Chordata; class Actinopteri; order Argentiniformes; family Argentinidae; genus Argentina; species Argentina silus. The sequence continues at coordinate 39,850,903 of NC_139654.1, forward strand.
GTTTCTGTGCACTTCAGAATACATTCTGCTGCTGCCGTCAGCAGGTACAATCATCAATTAAGACAAGTTAGCAAGTTCTAATGGCAACTATACATGCCCACACCTAACACCCCCTGCACCATGTTTCACAGATGAGGTGGTATGCTGTAAATCTTGGGCAGATCCTTTTTTCTCCAAACTTTTGTCACTCTAGTCCATGATAATATTCATCTTATCTGTCCACAATACCTTTTACGAGACCTCTGCAGGCTTTTTAGGTACTCTTTTTTAGCAAACTGTGACCATCCTTTTTGATGATAACTAGTGGTTTTTGATGTGTGAGAAAACGTGTTCTTTATTTGAAGAGAAGACAAACTACTTCTTACTTTTAGCTATTTATTTACATGTCAGAATTCTAGGCTTGTACAAGGACCACTTTTGGCGATGAAAATCACAGTCAGCAAGCTGTTAATCTGTAACCAACCCTCCAAAAATGGATGCATTCAAACAGTCAAACAAAGTATTTACAGTATACAAAATGATTGTGATTGGCTATTTGGTTGGGGAGGAACCATGGTTTAGACTTGGCATCCCTTGTTGTTCACGGGCTGATCACACCATTCATCCCAGCTGCGGAGTCAGCACTCTGTAAGAGATAAGACACCTACTCTAGTATGTCCTCCCTAGCCTATCCTCCCTAGCCTGGTACTATTCCACTATAGCTCTTTGTGTAAGCGTGTGTTGCAACATCTTTCTTGATGACCTGGCTTAACCTCTCCATGTATTAATTCAACGTACTATGGGACTAATGCTTGATCCATCGCTCATTTGTCAACAGGCCATCACATTAGTAAATTTAGCACACTGCAGTAATGTATTTTTATTATAGCAATAATAAACTGTTTTTATAAAAATAATTTCTATCAGATGATAAATGTGTCTTCCTCTTAGTTATAAACAAACCAGAATTAAATGCATAGGTCTATGTATGGATGGATGGATGGATGGATGTACTCATTGGAACAGCTGGAAGACTTTCTCTGCATCCCCGAAAAAACACATGTACGCAAGCACACACGCACGCACGCACGCACGCACGCACGCACACACACACACACACACACACACACACAGGCATGTTTAAGATATGCGTAACCCATGTTTATTAGTTGACTTAGTTGTGGGGTTAGTTTAGATACAGCGCACGATGCAACAAACAGGTACAATATCAGCACACCTCAGCATTGCTACACCCACGTGCTACCACAGGGAACTGGTACCCGCATAGTTAGATATGGTGCTGGTCCCACACCAGAGAGAACTGGTATGTTCCAGATCATTATACGAGGTAACTACCTAGTAAATTATTAATTACTAGAAAGTGCTCAGTAGTCCTAGGGCTACAAACACAAGCTGACCAACCCTCCTGCAAACAGGGTGCTAATATTTCTCAATATTACCTTGTCAAAGCTAGCCAAGGTTCTCAGCTGTCCGGAAACAACAAGTAACTTAGTTAGCCGTCCGTCCCAAGTGCTAGCTGTAGCCTACACATGTGACCTTGCAAGTTCTAATAATAACCTGAGGAATTATCGTCGAGCTAGGGTTCAACAATAACAAAGAATTGAGAGCTCACAGGTTAGCCTGCTAGCTCAGAGAGTTAACAGGTGCTCAGAAGGTGAAAATCGTCGTTGAGCTGAACCGTAAGATTCTATCAGAGACAATCTAACGCCCCGTGAGAATCATAGGCTGAGGTGTAGCCAGCTACAACAATACAACTACAGTACACTTTTCAACCTAATGCCCCATGAGAATCATGGGCTGAGGTGTAGCCAGCTACAACAACACAACTACAGTACACTTTTCAACCTAACGCCCCGTGAGAATCATAGGCTGAGGTGTAGCCAGCTACAACAACACAACTACAGTACACTTTTCAAACTAACGCCCCGTGAGAATCATAGGCTGAGGTGTACCCAGCTACAACAACACAACTACAGTACACTTTTCAAACTAACGCCCCGTGAGAATCATAGGCTGAGGTGTACCCAGCTACAACAACACAACTACAGTACACTTCAGACAGTCAGAGAGTGAAGAGTGGAAAGGATGAAATGGCGCGCTTGTAGCATCCCTTTATTGGGACAGGTGATAGGCGTTGCTATCACTTGCAAGTGTGTACGAGGTGTGATTATGTGAATCAAGATGTAAATACAGTGCTCTCGGAAAGTATTCATACCCCTTCACTTTTTCCACATTTTGTGATGTTACAGCCTTTTTCCTCATCAATCTACACACAATACCCCATAATGACAAAGCAAAAACAGGTTTTTAGAAATTGTTGCTAATTTATTCAAAATAAAAAACTGAAATATCACCTTTACATACGTATTCAGACCCTTTACGTTTTTTGTTGAAGCACCTTATTGCGTATTGTGTGTAGATTAATGAGGAAAAAAAATAATTTCATCTATTTTTGAATAAGGCTGTAACATAACATAATACGGAAAAAGTGAAGGGGTCTGAATACTTTCAGAATGCACTGTATGTGCCTGTTATAGTCCCATTGTGTGATTGGTGTGTGTACTGATTTCTGGCACAGGCCTTAACTGATCCAACAAGTTCACCAATCATCAATGGTGTGATATGAAGTTGATGGATTTTAATGTTACATGCTACACCAGTGCGTGTCTAAAGTGTTGACATTGCGCGGCTGCTGCAGCAGCAACGCAAAATGATTCTTGGAGTGCTTGGAAATGGTATCAATGCTTTTTGGACGCTTAAAAACATATTCAATTAGTTTCATAGTATGGTAAAGTAATAGAAACATAGATTATAGAAATACATACAATAGTGGTACCTGTATGAAAAACAAAGTGATTGTCCTCATTTATATTTGGAGGTAGAGGACAAACCCCAACTCTAAGATATTCAGACTTGACAAGACAGAATCCATATACAGAATCCATAAATTAGAAGTTCCTTGCAGAAACAGATTGGGAGGCTATTTCTTCTGCATCCACACGTGAAACTGGTCACGTTTCTGGTGTAAGAGTAAATACTGCCATCTAGGGTTTAGAGATGGTTAACAGGAAATGGATACATTATTTTACGGATGTACTTTAGGCCTACGTTTGAGTAATTTAGCAGAAGCTCTTATCCAGAGCGACTTAAAATAAATAGCTACATTCATCTTCAGCTACATACATCACGGTCATCACAAGTAAGACTTTCTATAATAATAAATGCCACAAGCAGTCACAGTGGTAGAGAAAGGAAGTCAATTTAATTTAATGTTCAACTTAATTTATTGAACTTAAGACAACTATATAACTTGATTTGCTATGTATCCCTAAATAGCGGCCAATTGTGTTGAGGGTTCCAGGCTAACGGTGTCGGCATGTGCAGTCCCCTGTCTTATCTCTGCACCCCCACACGCTCTCAGCCAGGGCCACATCAACAAGACTTTTGACAGAAAGGCTCGTCCCCTGGTTTGCCTGATTGTGTACCAGCTGAGCCATCAGAGGAGTCGCTCTCAACGAGAACATGAGGGTTGGGGCATATCTGGAGCCATCGTTCATCTGAAATTAAAAAAGTAACATCAGAGGGGAGTGCAAGGTGAGACAAGAATTGGACAAATTCAACTGAGAGTTGAAGGTCATGGACTAAATGCTATAGTAAAACTAGCAACAATCACCTTCATCTACTTAGTCTATAGGTTCTCTACCATCTCTCTAATCGTCACCATGCTCACCTTCTTCAATGTCTCCCTCTCCTGTTCTAGCTTCTCTTTTTCCAGACTCTGTTTCGCTCTTTCTTCAGCCACCATCACCAGGGCCTCTCTCCTCTTGATGGCCTCTATCTCTTTCTCCATCTGTTTCTTATCCTTTTTAAATGTCTCCTTCTCCTTCCACATCTTGAGCATTTCTCGCTCCACATCCTGCCCGTCTCTTTTGATTTTCATCCACTCCTTCTTTATCATTTGCAACTCTGCTCCGACCTTCTCTGTCTTTCTAAGCATCTCTATTGAGGTCTCCTTTTCCTGCTCTAGCGTCTCCTTTTCCTGGCTCAGTTTAAGTCTTTCTTCGGCCTCCATCACCAGGGCCTCTCTCCTCTTGACTGCCTCCATTTCTTTTTCCATCTGTTTCTTGGCCTTGAGAAATGTCTCCTTCTCCTTCCACATCCCGAGCATTTCTTGCTCCACCTTCTGCCCGTCTCTTTTGATTTTCATCCACTCCTTCTTTATCATTTGCAACTCTGCTCCGACCTTCTCTGTCTTTCTAAGCATCTCCTTTGAGGTCTCCTTCTCCTGCTCTTCCTTCTCTTTTTCCTTGCTCAGTTTAAGTCTTTCTTCGGCCTCCATCACCAGGGCCTCTCTCCTCTTGACTGCCACCATATTTTTCTCCATCTCTTTCTCCATCTGTTTCTTGGCCTTGAGAAATGTCTCCTTCTCCTTCCACATCCTGAGCATTTCTTGCTCCACCTTCTGCCCGTCTCTTTGGATTTTCACGCTCTCCTTCCTCATCATATTTAACTCTGCCTCTGCCTTCTCAGCCTTTCTAAGTATCTCCTTTGAGGACTCCTTCTCCTGCTCTTCCTTCTCTTTCATGAGGATCTTGATCCCACTGTCCATCTCCTCCCTCTCCCTATTGAACTCATTCCTGTCCTCCTGCAGTCTTTCTGCCTTTCTGGCCAGGATCTCCTCCTCCCTCTGCCTAACTTTCTGGTCCCTTCTCTTTTGTTTCTCATATTCCTCTATCTTTTTCTCAAACTCTGCCTTCTCTGTCTTAATCCTCTCATGCTCCTTCCTGATATCCTCAATACTCATATATATTTTCACCTCCATTGTTTTTATGCACCTACAGTAGATAGAACACAAACAAAAATTATTGAAATAATCTCCACACACCCATACTATAATGCAACAGGAATGTCAGAAAGATTCCCCAAATGAGAATGGGATAACAATCTTTGAGTTTGCCCTCCTGAATCAGTCAACAAATACCAATACACCGATTGGCAGCAAAGAAATGTTATTATCTATAATGTGCGTTCGGCTGGCGTCATAATGGGTTTGGAATGACTATCATGGTAATTCACTGCCTAACAACTCTTATCAGCGTTCGATGCAATGGTTCGAAGTGACTTGGTCCTGTCAGAGGCCTATGTTAGAGTCAGCAAAAGCTTCCAGTGTGGGTTGGCTGGCTATGTTTGTTGACACGCCTTGAAATATAGCCTACAATTGTGGCCAACAGGTCAAATATCAGTGGCCATATAATGGGCACATTTTATTAACTGGAATCGGCCTGGTACAGGTAGGAGCCTATAGGCTAATAAGCAGAAGACCTCGGCAAAATTAAAATAGCCCTAATTCAATTCATGGGTTAGGTCTGGGTTAGGTCATTTAGGTCTCTCATAATAATAATAAAAAATATATTTTATTTGGAATGTGTTTTTCATTTGTAGCTGACAATTTCAAAGCCTGTGCAGTTGAGTGCAATAGACACACGAACAAAAACACAAACAAAACACTAACAACAACAAGAGGACAGGACCTAAAGGAAGGCCTTTCTAAAGATGTGAGTTTTTAGGCATATAGAAATATCCAACGCTGAATTCGACTTAATGGGAATATCATCTCCTAGTGACAGATATCTCTCAGTGACATTTTTACGCGTCCCTTGTCCAAATGCTGTAAAGGTAGTCGGCCTATGCCGTCTCAAGTATTTACAAATACAAGTGTTATAAAACTATACTATATGTCAACTATACTACATCTCTGGCCTACATTAGCCTACCTCAGTCAGTAGGCTGTGTATAAGCGCCGAATCTTCCGGTTATAATCTCTTTATATCTCACTCTGGTAATACTGATTGCACAGGTTCAGGTTGCGTCTTAGCTCGTTATGCCACTGAACTAAAAGTTCAAGAACTTTGTGTATTATTGCAGAACATTCTCAATTCTGTGTACATATCAACGTCATAATGATACCAATAGCAACGCATTTTGGGTGGAATCCTAACTCCAAATCCGCGCGCGTAAATCTTGCATTCATGTCAATGGGAAATTGATTCGATTTACACGCGGATCGGATTCCACTGCAATACACATTTAAGTTTAAGTTCATTTGAATTTATAGTGCATTTTACCCACAATATACGGCTTACACAAAAGTAGCCTACAAGACAAATACAACATTTGAAAAAACATATTGCATAGAATCAAATTTGGGGATATACAGGTTTTTTTTCTTTATAAAGTACATTACAAACATAAAGTCTCATAAAGTACATTACAAATACGAAACAATTATTAGTCATATTTTTTATTAGTAATAATAATAAGTATTTTATATTTAATACAAAATAGATTAAATGGTGAAATTGGTGTGTATAAATATATAAAACTTGACTCATAATCCGTATAGTGCTGTTTTTGGAGTAATTACTAATTACTAGTAATTACTAGTGTGTGCGGACTGAGCTCCCTGTCCCGTCTTTCTGCTGTGGGGCAGCGGAGCACTCTTGCCCCATCGTTGCGAGGGGAACAACGTGAGCGTGTTTGGCGTAAGCAGGAAAAACCTCACGCAAATTATATTGGGTATGAATTCTGCCTAGCAACAGGTGGCGAAAAACTATTAAACGCTAATGTCGTTAACGTGGTCTGACATGACAGGAAATAATCATAAAGCAATTCAGTTCATCTACTGTACATCTATCGCTAATGCTAGCTAGCTAAAGTTTTCACAATGAATCGTGTAGATTATTTGTTGACCATGCGGTTTAGTACATTGCCTTTGGAAGAGAAGTTGGAGATAAAACGTTTAGGGCCAACAGGAATGGTTTGACAAAAAGAGATGGCTAACCGCTACCACCTCGAAACATGCGCTGTTCTGTTTCCCATGTATGATTTTTGGTGGAGACTATTTGGGCATCGGCTGGATTCAAAGACATTATACATCTGTCAGAACAGAACAGACACCAGCGACTGAACGGCCTTGACATGATTTCCATTGAAAATGCATTGATCCAGGGACAGATGGATTTCAACAGTAAAGTCATCGAGAGGTTTGCTGAAGCAACGAACCGCCGCGCTACTTTCCTATTCAAGTGAGCAGGTCTGTTTGGACATGTATGACAAATGGACAATGCGCCGTTCACTGTAGACTATATTGCTTTTGTTTTGTAGTCATTTTAAACGTTATACTACCTGTGATATAAAGTGGAGGACTAAATGTTACGTATAGGCCTAATATCTAGACAGTTGATGGGCACACTTGTTACTTGTCGCTTTCAGAACCCTGGACTGGGCTCGGGCTGTATATTCATATAGTTCCGTTAATTAGCCTAGCCTACTTTCCGTGATTTAATGTGACTTTTGTAGTGTGTTATAGCCTCTGCACTGATGCTATTTATTTCACATTTAAAATAATACAATTGATAAAACCTGATTAAACTTTCCTACAAGTTAACGATGTGCCGAATGCTTGTATTTTGATTAAACATGCAAGTTATTGAAGACACGTGTCTGTCTCATCTTTTTACTTTGTTGCAGTATAGGCGTTCTGTGTCGCGCTGAAGCGTATGAAGTGTATTCAGTTATGGGGTTTACTGTACATACTTTTTCTCTGCACTGTTCCTGCTGCAGAGGATGCGTAAACGATTTTCCCATGTTGTTTTTTGGTTGTGGTCTGTGTTTATACATTTAGGCTATTAGTTGTATCCTACTTTTCAGTTTTACAAGTCAAATCTTATGACAGATGAGATGGCACTTCAACCGATAAAATGCAGGTACATTTTGACTACTGCTGCACTACGATACCCATAGATAGACCCAATACATTGGTAACTGCACTACTTATACAGCTCATATACTGCTTATACTGTTCATACTGCATTCTATATTTATTCTGCTTATAATGTTACTGTTAATACATATATTGCTTATACTGCACTACTTATACTGCTCATATACTGCTTATACTGCTCATATACTGCTTATACTGCACTACTTATACTGCTCATATATTGCTTATACTGCTCTACCTGTATATATTGTTCACATTGCACTTTTCTGCTTTTTTGCACTTCTGGTTAGACGCTAACTGCATTTCGTTGTCTCTGTACTTGTACTCTGCACAATGACAATAAAGTTGAATCTAATCTAACACCTATTTATTGTCATGTTTTGATGGCATGTTGTTCATTCTCATGTTATGATTTAGTTTGTGATTATACACACGTTTTTAGCGTGATGATAGAGACCCACTACCAGACGAGTACAAAACATGCACAAGTCACATGCAAATCCCTGCCCTGCAGACGACAGACAACAACTCTCTCTGTACAACTAGTCCTGGACCTCCACTATTAGACAGATACAAAGAGAGCAACATACAGTAGCAGCAGAGCCCAGAGGCAAGGCGAGGCAAGGCAAGGCAAGGCAAGTTTATTTATATAGCACATTTCATACACAGAGGCAATTCAAAGTGCTTTACGTAAAATAGATAAAAAGGAAACAGCATGAAATTTTGTTTTGAATAAAAACGCATAAAAGACATAAAAAAAGAATAAAAGTCACAGTGCATTTTAGGGTCACAGTGCAATTATTAGCGCCAATTTAGTTTCAATTTAAGGCAAAAGCGAAGCCCTTTTTTTTTTTAAGCCCATTTTTTAAAGTAGCCAGTGTTGGGGCTGATCTATGTGTAACATAATAACTGAGAGACCTGCAGCAGGGCAGGTCCTCATCACTGGCTGTCTGCTTTGAGCTGGTTGTCGTTGGACTCCTGGCAGCGGAACAGCAGCTTGAGTTTGATGGGCCGTATGGGCATCAGAGTGTTCTGTAGGTCCATCTCAATGGGGATCTGGTGAGAGTTGACACACAGTTAAAGTATGAAGGAACGAGTAAAACAGATGTCAGCGTTACACTATGAATGTTACCTAATACAGTGTCACTGTTACGTTCGGGTAGCATTGCACTATAAATTCAAATAAACTCAAACTCCTGGACAACCTCTCTTGGGTCGACATACATTAAAATGGCCCTATGAAGTCTCGAGGGAGTTTTGCAGAAATACAAATAGCTTTTTTTTAAATCTCACACTTCCATCGTGTAGGTAGCCTATACTGAGGATGATTGGCGCCTAGTACTGAAAAATGCAATCTGGGAAATTAAATGGGGAGTACATACTCATGCAGTACGCAAGTACAGAATTGTAGTATGGGGGTTCAAACCCGGGTCTCCCATGTGGAAGACACAAACGCTACTATTAAGCCAAGAGGACATCCTCAAGGTCTGAGGGCGACACTTCAGTTTACATGTCTCAGGCAGGGCTACCTCATCACCCGAGTGTGATTCCAAAATCACCTCTGCTACATATAGAAACGCAACAAAGTCATAGGTACAAAATTATATTTACAATCATTGTATCATTATTTTGTCTCACCTCTGTCTCTTTGCAGACGGTGAAGTTGAACCTCTGTAGAATCTCCACCATCGCCAGTTTCATCAATACCAGAGCGAATCGCATCCCGATACAGTTCCGTGGGCCCAACCCGAACGGCATGTAGGTGTATGGGTCGATGCTCTCCTTGTTCTCCTTACTGAACCTACACACGGAGAGTTCAGAGGAGGAGGGGTTAAAGAACATATCAATTAAATCACAGTAATATGATGGTTATACATGGTTGAAGAAACCTGTTTGTGTTTGGTCGTCGCATTTAGGTTTGTTTTATGGTTGTTTGTGGAACACTGCTCTTATCGTTGCTGTTGTGATTGATATTGTGGTTGTGGTTAAGATGTGGCCCATTACCTCTCTGGTTTGAACTCCTCTGGGTCTTCCCACACATCGGGGTCACGGTGCAAGGTCCAGATGGGTATCATGATGACCATACCCTTGGGGATGGTGATGCCGCAGATCTCAACAGATTTCTTGGCGACTCTTTCAAGTCGATGGGGTACAACCTGAGAGACTCGTTGATCACGCTGTCTAGATAGTCCATCTGCATCAGAGCCTCGTACTGGATAGGAGCCTGCACAGGGATATTACACTCACATGAGCACTAGTGATTGGTCGTTCATGTAGCCGTAGCCCAGAACTAACTCTTTTTCGTCGCAAATCTGAAGAGCTGTTAGTTTTTTGTGTTTTTTGGGGGGGAAATGAACACAGTACTATACTTATTCTAATCTGCATAGCCTAATTTCATGACACCCACATACAGAACGCCATTACTTTCAATGTACGTGTGTAATAGTGTCTTGCTTTTTTGTTATACATGAATAAACAAAAAAATCGCTAAATAATGTTATCTTGATAGTTAGAAGAAAATACATTTAGATTCCACTGAACAATGTAAATGATAGATGTACACAAGGATCAATCAGAAGTCAAAATGCCACTAAACTGGGCTGCTTTTAGTGGATTGACTGCTTGGAATACTGAATGTGCTACAGTCTATTATTTCCTATCACAGTCGACAGACTACAAGAAAACTGTCAGGTGGTTCAAATGTGAATAACTTGGTATCCATTCCATTAACTGTGGCCGGGCAGCACCGAACAGCCCAGAGAACATTACCATGGTGCTTTTGAATATTAGGTCCCTATCTGGCAAAACCTTTATTGATCTTATCTCAGAGCGAAAGCTGCACTGTAATGTTTTTATCTGAAACCTGGCTAAACATGAATGCATGTCAGTCTATTAGAAGTGGGGAAAAAATATATTTTCACTCTATTATTTATCTAGCCATGTCGCTGAGCAGATGAGAATTTCATGATGAATATGAATATGAATAGTACACCATCAACAGCTTCCTCCTGTGATAATGATTTAGTAACCAGCTTCAACACCAAACTAAGGGCAACTATCGACTCTGTAGCACCAGTCAAACTGAAAAAGGCTGTGGCCAAATTTAAAAGAATTTGCAGAAAGTCTGAGCTGACAAAAACTGCAGGTCCACCTTGATATTCTTCGAGAGCATCTTTCTGCTTTTAATAAGGCAATAAAAAAAACGCCAAGCCGGATCATTTCTCAAAATTGATAATGAATCATAACAACTCAAACAGTGCTCTTTTCAACGATTGACAGCCTTATAAATCCCGCCCACAAGACACCTGGTGATCTGCTCTCCACCTACAAATGTGAGGAATTTGCAACATACTTCTGAGATAAGAGAACCAATATTAGGTGAGGAGGATCACTCAGGCAAGACCTGAAGATGTGTTTGATGACTTGTTACCCCACCTTCCACCGCATGGAAGCACTATGAACTCTTTTGCAGTGGTCATACAGAAATGCTCAGCAAAGTGGGGGTCTGTTCATCTGCACCTAAAACTACCATGGTGAAACCCCTCCTGAAGAAAAGTAACTTAGACACTTCAGTCCTTAGCGATTTTAGGCCAATCTCCAACCTTCCCTTTTTAAGCAAAAAAATAATAATTCTTGAAAAAAAGGTGTTCAAACTGTTAAATAATCTCCTTATTCCCAACTGTACCTTTGACATGTTCCAATCTGGCTTTTGTGCCGATCATAGCACTGAGATAGCACTATGTTGTTAAGTTATTAACTAGGTTCTTAATGACCTTAGAATTAATTAATTAATGCTGATGCCAAAATGCTCTTTGTCCTTGTCCTGGTCAAACTGTCTGCACACTTAAAGACACTACTTACAGTAACACTAAGCACCAGGCAAAAAAACAAGGTGTTACCATTGACTCAGATCTTAATTTTGAAACCCATATCAAGAATGTGACTAAAACATATTTGTATCACTTAAAGAAGAGTAAGTAAGTTTGCCGGAAATCTGCCATCGTGGAGAAATTCTGTCTGAAGTTGTCCAAACAACAACATCCTCCCTAATAATAATATATCCCCCCGAAATGAACTTGCAGTGTTGGACATTAGCTGTTGTTTTTCTGCATGCGCACACGATTGGGAGAGGCAGCCACCAGAGAAAGGTCAGTCTACTCCCCTAGAACACCCCTGGCACTCACAACATGTTTATATGCAAACCGAATGTCAGGTAGGACACTGCATTTTAAAAAGCGTGTTTTCCGAACCAAAACAGCGTTCGTAAATGAAATATTTATTCATAAGGGATTTATTATAAGGGATCTTGTTCCCTGATCGCTACCGATTAAAGATAGTCATTACAACCGTTAGGAAGCTTTTAGAACGCTTGAATATTACATGGACCTTTACAGAACACAGCTGTAAAGGTGCAACCTTTCCTCTCGCAGGCTGACACTGAGAGACGAATGCATGCTTGTATTACTAGCAGCCTTGATTACTGTAACACTCTCCTGTCTGGTCGACCAAAGAAAGCTCTTGGCAAATGATACAAAATGCAGCAGCACGAGTCAGATGGAGAGCACATATCACACAAGTCTCTGCACTGATTACCTGTTAGTTTTATAATTTATTTTAAGATGATTGCATTAGTTTAGAAATCACTCTATGGTCATGCACACCACTGCATGTCAGACATGCTTTTAAGGTATATACCCTGTAGATCCCTCAGGTCCTCAGGTACTGGCCTTTTAAGTATTCTGAAGATTCCAACAACACCTATCTACTTCCTGTTTCAAATGAATAATACTGGGCAGAAGTCTGCACAGGGATGCTACAGACACATTAGCACACTGCAAAATACTGTCACCTATCTAACCATCTGTAGGAGTCTGCAGTGCACAGGGGTTACACACTCATCAGTACCCTCTAAAACACTGTCACTATCATATTTCCTGTTCCACATGAATAGTACTATATAGGAGTCTGCAGAGGGGTTACCTTGTTGGGAAACACAGTGTCTATCTCCTCCTGCAGCTTGGTCATGATGTGAGGGTTGGTTGCCAGATTGTAGGCCAGGAAGGACAGAGAGCTACTGGTGGTCTCATAGCCAGCAAAGATGAACATCATTGCCTGGGACAAGATCTCATGGTCACTCAATCCTATGATGATGGAGAGAGGGGGAGAATGAGAGGGAGGAGAGGGAGAGTGGGAGAAATGGGGTGGTAGGTGTGAGAAAGGGACGAAGTAGAGTATTTCCACGGTGTGTTTGTAGGTATAGGTGTTTGAGGCAGGTACTGTATGTGTGTGTTAGATGCTAGTATACAGTGTGTGTGTGTGTGTGTGTGTGTGTGTGTGTGTGTGTGTGTGTGTGTGTTTAAGGTAGGCACCTTTACTCTGCTCCTCTCCCTTTGAGTTGCTGTCTTTCTGCGAGTCTATCATCAGCTGCAGGAAATCTACCCGACTCTGGAAGCAGGCTTACGTCAGATCAAAATCACATGAGAACTACCAGATGCTACCAAATCTCTACAATTGTATTACACAATACTGGCTGAAGATCGTATATTTGATCAGTTATATTTACATACCTTCCTGGTGCTAGCCACGCGATTGGACTTGATCTTCTGAAAGACAGCGTAGAAGAAATCTGTGACCGAGGCAGGGAATAGGGATACCTCCATGTTTGCCATAACAGGACCCATGAAGGGGAAGAATGCTGGATGGACAGGAAATGCCACGGTTACAAACAGGAACAGGAAATACCATGATACGTGACTCCAATCCTATTCAATGCACAGCCCTGTCCAGAAACAACTCCTAGGCTCTATCCCTAGACACTTCTGTATCCAATCCACTCAGATCTCCAAGTGTCCAGCATTTAGGAACTAGAGGTTGGTTCTGGACACGGCCCATGTGTTTATCAAATGAGTAGAGCGCAAACCATTGGCAGTGTGGTTTATGTCAGTCTAATCAATGAAATCAATAGCTTCATTTATTAAGCACAAAATGACTGAAAGCTATATGGGGGCAGTTGTACCGTGTAACAATGTCCGGTTGTACACAGAGGCAGACGCAGCGTTTGGGGGTAAGGGAACAACTTTCCCGTTTATTCATCAAAAGTTCTCACAAGTCTCTCTGGCTTTCCAGTTGCCGATTCTTTCCACTGGCTCTCAGCTCTCCTCTGCTCTCGCCGCCTGCTTCTCCAGCTTAGCTCCCTTACTGAAATGGCAGAAGCACACCCATCTTAAACATTCGCCGGCGAGACTTAATTCGCAGCAGGTGTGCAACAAAAGTCTCGCCGACACAACCCCGGCCACGGTCCTGTAGCTCCCTCTACAGGCCGAACGCTGCATGTCCCCCCACATACCGACTGTGAGGAACAGTGGGCTGAAGATGTCAAACTTGAGCATTTTCTTGATGTTGGTCACAAAGGGGTCGGAGGGGTTGTGGAGGGAGTCGATGTCGACACTGAATGAAGTACTGACGACCACATCCATACTGTATGGTCCAAAGAACCTGGAACACAACCACACAATCTCTGACCACCAGAACCGCAACCACAAAATTAAAGGGGGGAGTTCACTGAAATTACAAATTCACCTTATCGTCTCGGAGATAAATACTCACTCCTTTAGTTCAATGGGCTCATCGTTATCAGCCGTCTTCTTCAGATTGCTGACCAAGTTACCAGAGTGCTGCTTCATGATCCTGAGCATCTGAGTTGGGAAGGATACATGGAAAAATATCATGATTGATACGTGGATTAATATGTGCAAAACATATATTAATATCATGTTTGAAACAGGAATTATTTTAATGTTTATATAGCCTGAGAATATACATCCATACAGGATACATTATGTATATAGTCAAAGAATAAGTGACTCCAAAGATGAACTATTATTCTATACTCTGTCATCTGACCACTGAACTTATCGAAGATAAGATCAAATATACTTTATTGTCCCGGATGAAAATTTGTCTTGGATTAATTAATTAAAGTTGCTGCTTCACACAACAACAAACAACAATGAATACACACTATACACATAGTACAAATCACACACACACTCTCACACACTCTCACACACACACACACACACACACACACACACACACACACACACACACACACGCGTCAGAGTTGTTAGTCATTCATTTATTTGTGTTGTATAAAGGAATGAATGAAAGAAGGAGAGGAGAGATGGGACTGTACCTCTTTGATCCGCCCACTGGTGAAGGAGGGAGACAGGACACTGCGGATCCGTCTCCATGCATCATCCTCAGCGATAAACACGGCGTCATACAGAGGCCCGTTGAGATAGATATTCTAGAAAAATTATTATTATTATATACTGCAAGATTAACCTAATATTAATAATGCTATAATAACAATGATATTATCTATTTAAGGAGCCCTTATGTTTTTTTCCCCATACAACAACTTCAATTTAGCGTATTACCCTCCTGTTAGTGAAAAGGGAGTAGCATTCCTTGATGAGGATGGTTTTGATCATGGCTGTGTCCATGATACACAGGATGGGCTGACGGCCATCATAGATCCTACAGACCAGCAAAAACAAAGATAGTTAGATATACACTCACAGAGCACTTTATGAGGAACACTATACTAATACTGGGTAGGGCCTCCCTTTGCTCTCAAAACAGCCTCAATTCTTCGTGGCATTGATTCCACAAGATGTTGGAAACATTCCTTTGAGATTCTGGTCCATGATGACATGATTGCATCACTCAATTCCTGCAGATTTTTCAGGTTCACTTTCAAGATGTGAATCTCCCGTTCTACCACATCCCAAAGGTGTTCTATTGGATTCAGATCCTGGGAAGGCCACTGAAGAACACTGAACTCATTGTCATGTTCATGAAACCAGTTTAAGACAACTTTTGCTTTGTGACATGGTGCATTATCATGCTGGAAGTAGCCATTAGAAGATGGGTCAATTGTGGCCATGAAGGGATGCACATGGTCAGCAACAATACTCAAATAGGCTGTGGCATTCAAGCGGATATATACCGTAGATAGAGACAGACAGACCCATCACAGATCCTGCACTCTTAGAAAAAAAGTGCTACCTAGAACCAAAAAGGGTTCTTCTTCTACTCTCCCTTTGAAGAAACCTTTTGGGTTCCATGTAGAACCCTTTTCCACAGAAGGTTATACAGTACCGTGCGAAAGTAATGGGACAGTGAAGCATTTTTTCTTCTTTTTGGAGTTGAAATGAGAACGTAGAGATTCTCATCTTTTATTTGATGTTATTTGTGTACATATTGGTTTATCATTCAGAAATTACAACATTTTTATGCATAATCCCCCTATTTCAGGCTACACTAAAGTGATGGGACAATTGGCTTGACAGGTGTGTTCGTCAGGTGTGTTCCATCACATAATTTGTGCAGTCTGCTATTGGTGTCTTGTCAACATGAGGACCAAAGAGATGTTATTGAAAGTCAGGGAAGCCATTATGATGCTGAAATATCAGAAAAAAATGAAACATAGCCAAAACCTTAAACCTACCAAAATCAACAGTTTGGAACTTCATTAAAAGGAAAGAAAGCACTGGTGAGCTAAGAAATCGCAAATGGCAAGGAAGACTTCCAGTGGATAACCAAAGAATGCTCACCATAATTAAAAAAAACAACTAAAAAAAACTGCCCCATAGATTAGGAACACTCTCCAGGAGGTAGGCGTCAATGAGTCAGAGACTACCATCCGCAGAAGACTTCACCAGCAGAACTACAGAGGCTACACTGCAAGGTGCAAACCACTACTTAGCCACAAAAACAGGCTGGCCAGGTTACGGTTTGCTAAAAAGTACCTAAAAGAGCCTGCAGAGTTCTGGAAAAACATGTACCAGAGTGATGGCTGTAAAGTGTGGAGAAAAAAAGGAACTGCCCAATATCCACAGCATCCCACATCATCTGTGAAATATGGGGGAGGGGGTGTTATGGCTTGGGCATGTATGGCTTCCACTGTAACTGGCTCACTTGTCTCCTTTGATGAAGATGAATTCAGAAGTGTTCAGAAACATCTTGTCAGTCCAAGTACAACTTAATTGCTTAATTGCTCCAAACTCATTGGACGGCATTTCACCATACAGCAGGACAATGACCCAAAACATACTGCCATAGCAACTAGGAAATTATTCAGGGCCAAAAAGTGAATCCTATAGAATCCTATAGAACATGCATTTAATTTGCTGAAGAGGAGGGCAAAACATCCTAAAAAAACAAACAACAATCGCTGCAATATAGGTCTGGCAGAGCATTACCAGAGAAGATACCCAGCGTCTGGTTGGGTCAATGGGTCACAGACTTTTGCACTTTTGCATACAAATACGAGTGCTTAATTTGGACATTTGCATAATGCAAAAGAAGAAAAAATGCTTGTCCCATTACTTACGCAGGGCACTGCAAATGGAACCCATAAGAGTTATTCAACCAAAGAATCCTTTTAGAACCCTTTTTTTCTTTATTTTTTTTATTACATTTTTGCCCTTTCAATGACATGGAGGGAAGACACAATCACTTCCGATTTGAATTCTGACATGTCGTGGCTCCTCTTTATTCATGCAGTTTGAGACGTGCTCAGAGGCAATATAGGAGCCTCAACCAATGAGAATCCAGGATGTTGTCAAACATTGGCAACGCACAAGTTGTGTTTGGGACCATACTACAGAATACTTAAAAGCTTAAAACTTAAATCGCTCAATAACAGATTCAAATTATTAATGTGGAAGCATGAAATTGTTGCTTGGGCAGTGTACTTGCATCAAGACAGATCATTTGTCTTGGTGTATGAGACCATTTCGTCGGTTGGATCGTCTGTGTTTGTGAAAATCGCACAGTGTCCGCCTGGTTTAAGAGTGTATACTGTAGACACTGAGAGATATATATATCCATCATAGTTAACAATAACCAGGATCAGTTTAGCAGACTCACCCCCACAGTTTCCCATATTTCTGGAAGCTCTCTGTGTCAAAATTGGTGAAACCACCCTGGGAACAAAAAACAAAACAAAAAAATAGCCAGATCATAAATGCTTGTCATAAACCTGAACTGTGGCTTAGTTTATGATGGCCCTTTTCCACTACAGACCGGCTCCCACTCCTCTCTTTTCGTTTTCGTTCAAAAGCTTTATTGCCCATTTTTCTGGGTAAAACAATTCATATTCAGCTCCCATGGCTTTCACCACAACAACACACATCATGGATGAGTCTACAATGTTGTTGTTTATGGGCTTAATCTCTACAAACCTTCTTATATCCCATCATCGTCCCGAGGAAAGGGATGGGTTTGAGACAAGGAATGCCTAGTTTTTTTAATATTCCATATGGCCAGTATCCATACCTGGTCAGAACAAATATAAATCAACAATCTGACTTGAAACAAAAGCAAAACGATCAAGTCATAGGTATCATTGAAACTGTTAGATAACTGTAATTATCAATACTATCATTTGTATGTATTATCACAACTAACTAACTAACAAATAATATTTTTTATTAAAACTTCTTACACTACGATCAGAGTGATGAGTAAAGTTTTTACAAAACAAAACAAAACTGCATGGAGCGTACAGTACAGCAGAGCTTGGAGTACCAGACATGAACACACACATCGGAGCTGTCACAGTGGTATACCTTGGATCACACACAGACACACACACACACACACACACACACACACACACACACACACACACACACACACACACACACAAACACTGTCTCAACAGCCCCTTCCTTCACTCTCACTGTCTCTCTTTGTAGGTGGGTCAGGCTGCGTATTCAGCCTCTAAGGGGGGTATTGTTGGGATGACTCTACCAATCGCCCGAGACCTGGCACCCATGGACATCCGTGTGGTCACCATCGTACCCAGTCAGTAAACACACACACATACATACGCACTCTTTCACACACTCCCCCCCCACCCCCTTCCTCTCCATATCAGACAACCTCTCTCTCCCTCTCCTTAGGTCTGTTCTCCACTCCTCTCCTGGCGGGTTTACCTGAGAAGGTGCGTTCATTCCTGGCCCGCCAAGTGCTCTTCCCCTCGCGCCTGGGAGACCCTGCAGAGTTTGCCCACCTGGTGACATCACTGGCTGAGAACCCCATGATCAATGGAGATCAAACTGGATGGAGCTATCCGCATGCTGCCCTGAGAGAGAGTGAGTGTGTGTGTGTGTGTGTGTGTGTGTGTGTGTGTGTGTGTGTGTGTGTGTGTGTGTGTGTGTGTGTGTGTCTGTGTGTGATCCAAGGTATACCACTGTGACAGCTCCGATGTGTGTGTTCATGTCTGGTACTCCAAGCTCTGCTGTACTGTACGCTCCATGCAGTTTTGTTTTGTTTTGTAAACTGATCCAGTAATAAACTTCTAATGAGTTTGAGTCTCTCCTCCTCTGTGTCTGTGTAAAGTGAGGTCAGTAGGAGCTAATAGGACAAATGAAACAAGAATGAGCCTTATGAGGCAAGTGTACCTTCATTTGTCCTATTAGAAGTGAATAGAACGCCTGGACACAGGAAATGCTAAATGCTAAAGCTCTCATAACATCACACCTGCATCAGTGTGTGGCTTTATGTACATGTCATCCACAACATTTGAGTGAAGGGAAAGGGACACATTTCTTTTGGAATGGAAAGGAGTCGAGGTACAGTATCTTGGTATACACACGTTTGCTCCAGTTTTGTACCCATTGACTCTGACCCTGTTTGTGTAAGAGGCTAGGGCTGACCCATTCTGATTCAAGATGTTTGTGTAAAAAAGGTATTTATTGCATATATTGTCCACTAAAAAGCAGATGATGGTACAAGTGTAAGGGACCAAGTGCTCCAACCTCAGTCTAGCCTGAAGATCATTCCATATCTGAGGAGCACAGCAGCTAAAAAGTTCTTCTCAATTCTGTAATCACTTGTAGCACATTAAATAGTAACAAGCTGCAAGTTTGATCGCCAATAAGTCGCCATAAAAGCAATGATGTGAGGTAAAATGGGAGTTTTAAAAGAACTGCTTTATATACAGATGAAATCCAATGATAAGCCCTTCTCAACGTCAAAGAATCCCAACCCACAGACAGATACAAAAGACAATGGTGGGTACAGAAAACATGCCTACAAATGAACTGCAGAGCAGAGTGATAAATCGGGTCTAGTGGTTTAAGAATTGAGGCTGTCGTGTGATTTTAAATTGTGTCACCATAATCACGAACAGGGAGGAGCGTTGCCAAGACAATCTTCCTCCTATTATCAAAGGTGAAGCAAGACATTTCTTTACAAAACAAGTACAAGTCTAACTCGCAAGTCTAACTCGCAAACTGTTGATCACTTTTTCAACATGTATTTTAAAAGTGTATCATCTATCTAAATGCCCAGGTACTTATAATGGGGAACTTGTTCAGTTTGGGTTCTTTTCAGGGTACAAATATGTTGATCATTGTAATCAATATTATGGGATATAGAGAAAAACATAACAGACCTCATGCATACCTCTTCAAATTAAGGTTTACCCAGATTGTTTCTAATCTAAAGAGAACAATTGTCTTATCATTTGTATAGATAAAATCTAAATTATTTTGAGGTGATTTGAGAAGCCAAAATGATCATGCTTAGAATGCACTGTAAGCAGATAATGGAGGGCATACCTGTATTTTGTTTCCCTTTATGGAAAGCCCTCTCCATGCTCTCTCTGGCAAACTCCAGGTTCGCCGCCATTACTCTTTTCTTTTCAGTCTTCTCCTTCTCTCTCTCCATTTCTGTCTTCATCCTCTTCACGACATCTTCTGTAATCTTTGTCATCAACTCTTTCACTTCCCTCTCCCTCCTTTCCACCATATTATTTATCATCCCATCCATCTCTTCTCTCATGCGTTTAACGTCATCTTCTTTCTCCTTCAGGATTTTCTCCATCTCTTTCTCGACCACTTCTACTCTCTTCATTGCCTCCAACTCCTTTTTCACCCGTTCAATATCCTTTTCTTTCTCCTGTTCATTCCTGTTTCTCTGTCTCTCCTCCTCTGCCCATTTCATCACCTCCATCCTCTCTTTCACTTGTTTCACCTCCATTTCTTTCTCCTCCAGGATTCTCTCCATCTCTTTCTCGGCCTCCTCTACTCTCTTCATCGCCTCCAACTCCTTTCTCATCCATTCAAAATCCTTTTCTTTCTCCTTCTCACTCCTGTCTCTCTCTCTCTCCTCCTCTGCCCATTTCATCACCTCCATCCTCTTTTTCACTTGTTTCACCTCCATTTCTTTCTCCTCCAGGATTCTCTCCATCTCTTCTACTGTCTTCATACCCGCCTCCATCTCCTTTCTCATCCATTCAATATCGTTTTCTTTCTCCTTCTCAATCTTCTCCATCTCCCTCTCCATCTCTGTCTTCATCCACTTCACGACATCTTCTGTAATCTTTCTCATCTCCTCTTCCACTTCACTCTCCCTCCTTTGCAACATATTCTTTATCACATCCATCTCTTCTCTCACGTGTTTAACGTCACATTCTTTCTCCTCCAAGATTCTCTCCATCTCTCTCTCCATATCTTCGACTCTCTTCATCGCCTCCAACTCCTTTCTCATCCATTCAAAATCCTTTTCTTTCTCCTTCTCACTCCTGTTTCTCTCTCTCTCCTCCTCTGCCCATTTCATCACCTCCATCCTCTCTTTCACTTGTTTCACCTCCCTTTCTTTCTCCTCCAGGATTCTCTCCATCTCTCTCTCCATCTCTTCTTCTCTCTTCATACCCGCCTCCATCTCCTTTCTCATCCATTCAATAACCTTTTCTTTCTCCTTTTCAATCTTCTCCCTCTCTCTCTCCATCTCTGTCTTCATCCTCATCTCCTCTTTCACTTCCCTCTCCCTCCTTTCCACCATATTCTTTATCATCACATCCATCTCTTCTCTCACACGTTTAACGTCGCATTCTTTCTCCTCCAGGATTTTCTCCTTCTCTCTCTCCACCTTCTCTACTCTCTTCATCGCCTCCAACTCCTTTCTCATCCATTCAATATCCTTTTCTTTCTTCTTCTCATTCCTGTCTTTTTCTCTCTCCTCCTCTGCCCATTTCATCACCTCCATCCTCTCTTTCACTTGTTTCACCTCCATTTCTTTCTCCTCTAGGATTCTCTCCATCTCTCTGTCGACCTCTTCTACCCTTCTCTTCATCACCTCCATTGTTTCGGTCTCCTTCTCACTCATCTTTAATCTCTCTTCGCTCTTCTTTACCTCCTTCTCTCTCTCCTGCACCACCCTCTCTCTCTCCTCCACCTCCTTCTCTCTCCTCTTCATCTCATTTCTTGTTTTTTCCATCTCCCTCTGGAAAGTCTCCTCCATCTCCTTTGTCACTTTCTCCACCTCCTCCACCTCTTTCGCCTTTATTTCCAACTGGACAATCCTCTCCTCCAAATCCTTTTTGTTATTTTCCTGCGTCTTTTGAATGCGACTGAGTATTGCATTGCATTCATTCACTTTCTCAGTGTCTCTATCCAACACTTTCCTCTTCCTCTCCATATTATCTTTAAGATGGTTGACTATCTTCCTCTTCCTCTCCACCATTTCTCTGTCCTTGTCCACCATTTCTCTGTCCTTGTCCACCCTCTCTCTCTCCTCCTTCAGCCTCTCCTTCTCTGCATCGGTGTGCTCCTTCACCTTATGCAGAAGGTTTTGGGCTCCCTCCACCTCTTCCGCTCTCTCCTCCATCTCCCTCCTCCAACCCTCCTTCTCTTCCTTTCTTTCTTTAGCCATTCTGGCCCTCTCTCTCGTGTGCCTGGCCCGTCTTGATGTCCTCTGTGGGAGTGGGGTGTAGGCTGCGAAAGCTGCCGGTCCTGCTGCCTCCATCATCAGGGCAGCCTGATCCTCTTTACACTCCTGTGGACATACAGTGAACACACTACAGGTGCAGTCTCGAGAATGTCTTCCTGACGCCTTTACGCATACAGCTTTGTGATGCTTAGACAGTAATGACATAATTCATGTTTACATTTCTTTAATTTTCGACGCATTGTCGTTATTCGTGACGCATCAATGACCAATTGATTATCTGGCAATGCAATGAAAAAAGCGTGTGGAAAACAGTCGTTAATGATGTAGTGGAATTTAAATCATGGTATTTTGAAATAACATACCGTTAACCAGAGCTGTTGATTCATTCAGAGATTTTATTCACAGAGAACAAAGCCGGGTCAGGTTTGCAAAGTTGAACACACTTTTCACTTCCGTTACCTGTCTTTTTATAGACTTCACATAGGTCAACAACCTTCATTCAACAAACGTCTACTTCCTGTTTACATACACCAATAATATTCAAGAACTACATTTCGTCATCCCGGGGCTACGCCCCCTTTGGCTTGGCGCCGATCAGTCTACTGTAGAGATCAATTGATCTAGGCTGTTTTCTAAAGCCCTTTTGTCTTGGCTGTTTACAACTGTGTTTATCACCCATCCATCCTGTCCCCAGATCACCTGATCATGTTTACACAGCTGTATACCACTCTACTTCAAAGCATCCATACCCCCTAGTCAGCCCCCACCTAAGTGATCTCACCCCTCTGAGATGTTCCAGGACCATCTGGTGTCCTTGTGACCTTTTCCCCTAGGTGTGGGATTACTAAGGCTAGTATTTGTCTTTAAATTTACTATATATTCCCCCCTTTGGGACTTAATAGTCCCACATCAATGACACAGCAATAAAACATATAAGTGATTTCAAGACAACATACATAGGCGACTCACAGAAGTAAACATAACCTGTATGACATCAACAGCATGACATTCTATTAGCTCCTGGGGACACGCCTCCTTTACAGGTGGGGGCGAAAAACCCATTCTTTCATTAGGGAAAATTCCCCCACGGTTCTCACCATATCCAATCATTGAGCAACCACTTTACAGGTCTGCAAACGAGCACCCGTCCCCATGAGCAACAACTAAACTACATTTAAATGATTACACAAATTGTTAATTAAAATAAAACAACACACAACACATCAACCTATAATGGGACTTTATGTCCAACACAGGGGACCATCCCCTGTCTCTGATCCATAGCCATCCCATTGTGTCTCTATGCATACATTCAACATGGTCATTCTATCAGTACTACACACAATAATTGTCACACATAAGACTTTAAAACACGTCAATGTCCATTCAAATTGTCAATATTCCCAAAGGGAATATAGTCCTTGTATGGCCAGGGTTTCGTCTTTCTTGAGGATTGTAGCAATGCTTCTCCCATGTAGGTGTAGCTGTTAGCGCTGGCTAGTCCTGGCTGGGAGTGTAGACGATCTCGTCATCATCGGATGAGGGGGCAGAAGACTCACTGCTGCCTCCCCAGTCGAGAACAGGATATAGGTCTAGTTGGCCTCCCATTCTGTTGAGTGCCATTGGAGCTATCCCTCTGGTTACACTCATCTGCTTAATTGTGCTCTGTATAAAAAAGGATCTCAAAACAGGCATTATACAACAAAATAACAGTCCTAACACTACAATCACTATCACAACCATTATTCCCATTTTCGCCAACATTCCTCCCCATGATCCTAGGATGTTGTCAAACCAGTCTAATTTCCCAAAGTCTGTGCCCTCATTCCTTCTGTGCTCCTGTACAATCTCACCCATTCCTTCGTCTTCTTCTCTGGTTTGCCTGAGTTCTTGCCTCGGGACCCTGGTGCTGTGGTTCTAGTGGTACCAGGTTAGGCTCCCTCGATCTTGTATTGCAGTGGGGGTGGCTCTCACTACCTCGTACAGTCCCTCTCTCCTTGGCTCGTTCCACTTCCTTCTGAAGACTTTGATGTACACCTGGTCTCCTGGAGTTCTCGGATTGGGCAGGGGTGTCTCCGGCTCCAGCTGCTTGTCTTTTTCCTGTGAACATATAACTTTGTGTATCTCAGTTAATCAATTCATATATTGTATCAATTCTATCTGGCGTTGTTCAAGCGGTGGTCCTTTGTAAGGTCCTCTTATTGTTGCATGGCAATGGCATGGGTCGACCCGTAAGCATTTCATGCGGTGTTAAATTCGTGTTTCTGTTAGTCTGCATGCGATAGTTCATTAATACAAGTGGCAAGCCATTTACACAATTAAGCTTTGCGCTGGCACATATCTTATTCAGCTTTGTTTTGAGGGTACCATTTATTCATTCTACCATTCCTTGTGATTGTGAATGGTAGACACAACCCAATCTTTGCATTATTCTTAACTGCTGTATGACTTGTTTCACAGTTTTCTGAATAAATACTGCACCATTATCTGAGCTAATCTCATTAGTTATTCCAAATCTGGGTATTTCTTCTCTTGTTAGAAATGTAACCCCTGTTCCCTGCTTCTGCCCATCTTCTGAATCTATCTATATCAACAAGCATGTATCTCTTCCCAATTACCTTTTTTATCATGTCTCCATATTCCATTACCAAATTTGTAATTTAAATGTTTTTAATAAATTAACCTATAAGTTTAAATGCATTTTCTACCATTGCCTGTACATAGGGTGCCCAATACCCTTGGATTTTTATCTTTCTCACAACTTCCCCCCTTGCGCAATGGTCAAAACCATGCGCACCAGTGATCAAAAATCCCCAGTAGCCCAGTAGGCGCTACTATAGTACCCTCATATGATCTCCACAATCCTGTAGAGTCCACCTTCGCCCCCCTTCAGAGCCACATGGATTGCTCAAATGGCCCTGCAATCCGATGCATGCGTATCATATCCTCTAGTTGCGTTATTGGTTCTATTTAATTGATTATCTGACTTTTCTTTCATCTGAACCTGTTGTTCAACCAATATGGCTACTTCCTGTGGTATATATTATTTTTATGAATTCCTTATCCGCAAAATGTTTTACCAATGGGTTACTTGTTTCTTTCCAAATACTTTTTAATGTGGTTCTCATCATTGGTCCCAAGACTCTTGCTCTATACCCTTTATTTACCATTTATGACCCATGATGAGCAGCATTAGGTCTATTATACCACTTTTGTACGAATTCTAATTCATCTATTTGTATAGCTGCTCCCTGTTTTCCCCTATAATATATTGTGACATTAATGGGACAACCAGATTTTTGGTTTGCTCCTGCCAGATTTGTTCTTGGCAGGAGTTGCAATTTAAGTCAAATCGTGGTCTCCTTGCATCTGGCAATTGGGCTTCAATAAATTTTCTCCATCTTAACCAATTTTGCTCTATTTCATAATTTATTTCCCTTAACCAGTAAACATTTGCGCTTGCAGTTATTGGTATTTCTTGTATCTTTATTACCATATTATCTACATATACACCTTCTGGGGAACACCATATTTTCATCCCCAGCATGCATATTGCATCCCTCCCCAAGAGATTCACCGGAGTCCGGTCAGAGATCAGTATGGGCAGGGTTGTGGCTCTATCTCCTATCTTCTATTTGAACCTACAGCATTGGTTCTTGATCAGCTTCTGTGGTTAATACTGGAAGCTAGTAACCATAATTTAGTCCCCTATATGGATTGGCCGGTCCTTGTGGAGGCCTCTGCTGTTGCTGACTATAGCCCTGTTTACTATTCTCCCTCGATTTCGGATTAGTACAATCCCTTTGGAAATGTCCAGCACATGTCAGATGGACCTTTTGGGTTTGTTCTTTGGAACCGTCCTTGGGGTCTCTTTCTGCCCTTCCCTGGCTTAAACTGCTGGGGCTGCTGCGTATGCACCTGAACTACAAGTACGGTGGGTTGCTCTTGTCCCTGAGGTCTCAGCACTGGAAGTGGTTCTGGTATGGCTCTGTATGGAACTGGTTTCTTGGTTTTGGCGCCCATTACGCCTTGTTTTCGTTTTGTGAGTTCCCCCAGCTGGAGCTGTGTTAACCTTCTCTGGTCCCCCTTTTCTTGCTCCTTTAGCCTTGACTCATCCTTGTGTGTTTTGGACGTGAGTCCCACCACATCCTCTAACCTGCTTTTCACCGGAGGGGACATGGCATCTACCACTGCGGTTCTGAACAGAGTTGTCATCAGTGGGTCTCCCTCTGGGTCTACTTCAGTCTCTAGTTTCCACTTCTTTGGTTGCTGGTGCAGGTATGTGGCAGGATCCTCAGTCTCTTCCAGTGGGTCTCCCTTCAGGGTCTTAATATCCATCCTTTGTGGATATTCTTCTCTCAGGGTTGTCCACCTCTCATTTCTGGTCTGGTCAAATGACATCCCATCGGCTCTGGTATTGTCCTTTGCTTCTTTCAGTCCACAGCTTATGAGAACGTCTTCCATCTTTGCCTCCCCCAGTACCTTGGCCAACAGGGCTATGAGGTCTCCCACCGCCAGCAGTTTCCCTGCAGTCTCTTCCTCAAGGCTTCTAATCCCTTTACCTGCTCCATCATGTATGTTAAGTAATCCGCTAACTATTCCCTGCACATCCTGCATACCCCAGGGCACATAGTGTCCTTGATTTCCTTTTATCAGGATGGGGCAATGATATCTATCTGGGTGACCTATCTTTTCCCTATTCCTCAACTCTCGTTCAGTATTCCTGGATCTTTCCTCATGTCTTCTCCTAATATTTCTCTCTTACTCCGGCTTCCAATGGTTTAGTCCTCTTCTCTTGCCTTGACTCTGACCTCCACACACCTTTTTCTAATTTTGCATAACAATCCAGCTCTATGGGGCTTCTAGATCCCCTTCTCACTTCACTTCCCTTCTCTTCTTTTAACATTGCTTCTCCTTCTGTTTTGAACAATTTTAACATATCTATTTCTCTCTTTCTTGACTTTACTCGAGTTTTGGGGTTTCTTATCAGTGTTCCCATTTCCTTACCCACTGCAACATCAAATGTCCCTTCTTTTGGCCACTTAGTATAATTCTTACTGGTTAGTTTTTCCCATTTTTCTGACATCTCTTTTATTTGGTTATTTAAAAGAGGGTTTTTATTCTCTAATATTTCTACTGGAGTTACCAGGGTAATCCCTTTCTCCATTTTTCCTTTTGCAGTAATTATTTTTTAGGGTTATTGTAAAATGTCTTACTTTTCACTCTTTTCTGTAATTTGTCAAAAGAGAACAATATTGTATTATTGGTTATCTAGGATTCTACTGTATAATTAAAGAAATATGTTAGGCAACCACTTTGGACTCAACTTGAGATATCCTAATCACAATTGGTGTCTTACACCTTGGGAATCAAATATTGATATAACGAACAACTTATGTACTTGCATGTATGTATATGTGTTTGAGAATGTGGTTGTATGTATGACAATGTATGAATGAGTATGTGTCTATATTGGTATAATTATGTGTATGTGTCTATGTCTTTATGGGTAAGACTCATGTACGTGTTCCACCGCGGAGGCCAAAGGTCCAGGGCGATCTATACAAATGTTCTATACTAAAAGCACGAATTCTGCTTACTTTGTTTTTGAGCTCATTAAATTTGTATAAATTGTCCGGTCCCCTTCTCAACGATAGTTCACGATGCGAGCCTTATTTATCCATCCTGTTCGTGACGCCAAATATGTAGTGGAATTTAAATCATGGTATTTTGAAATAACATACCGTTAACCAGAGCTGTTGATTCATTCAGAGACTTTATTCACAGAGAACAAAGCCGGGTCAGGTTTGCAAAGTTGAACACACTTTTCACTTCCGTTACCTGTCTTTTTATAGACTTCACATAGGTCAACAACCTTCATTCAACAAACGTCTACTTCCTGTTTACATACACCAATAATATTCAAGAACTACATTTCGTCATGCCGGGGCTACGCCCCCTTTGGCTTGGCGCCGATCAGTCTACTGTAGAGATCAATTGACCTAGGCTGTTTTCTAAAGCCCTTTTGTCTTGGCTGTTTACAACTGTGTTTATCACCCATCCATCCTGTCCCCAGATCACCTGATGATGTTTACACAGCTGTATACCACTCTACTTCAAAGCATCCATACCCCCTAGTCAGCCCCCACCTAAGTGATCTCACCCCTCTGAGATGTTCCAGGACCATCTGGTGTCCTTGTGACCTTTTCCCCTAGGTGTGGGATTACTAAGGCTAGTATTTGTCTTTAAATTTACTATAATGACAGATTTGAGAAGCACATTTCTTCAATGGTGGCCGCATGGCATTCCTGTGCAGGTGACAATGGTCATTTTTCAAAACGACAAGGATATTTAAACACCTGATTATTTGTTTGGTATGCTCTATGGCCTCGGCTACAGACCTCATCGAAGTGACACTTAGATATCTTAGGGTGCACATATCACGTCTTGGTCTAGCGGATAGGAATCTGCCTTTTAACGCAGGGCGGCCCGGGTTCGATTCCCGTCATGGTAAATGATTCTTGTAGAAAAATAAAATGAGTCACAACGTGTGCAACAGAACAGTTCGAAATCTCTTTACATTTGCATCGTCATGAACATGAGTTATATCAGGCTAGCTCATTTTTTCTTTGTTCATTTTAAGTGTAGAAACAATATTTCGTTTGTGACCATTTTTTTCTGCCGTTTTGACAAGTCTCATGACTAAAGAACACAAGGCTGTCTGCTGAAGGACGCTTGACTGTAGATTTTTGCTTCGTGTCAAAAGCACTCCCTGACGCACACTTTTTCAAAGCAGGTGAATTCATCAGATCTGTTTGAAACATTGCATTTCATCCAGTCAATACGACTGCTTAGATACTCGCAGCACAGTTGCCCCCTATAAATTGCCCATGAGCGCGGAGCTTGTCTTTGTCAATGTAACAACTTTGCTCCATCAAGGGGAGCCGCTGGTTCGACGCCCCTGTAAGCACATGTGTCTCCAATTTGTAGCCCTATGGAAAATTAGGCCTAACTATTAAAAGTTCTTTGATTAATAAATAGGAACTAATAAATAGTATAAATAGAATAAGTTCATTAATAGAATACATAGGACTTAAAAAGGGTAAAACTATTACTATGTTTGATATTGAATAGAGTTTCATGGGTTAAGTTCATGTATTGAATTATTTACCTGATGTAAAATTTATTTTGTTTTCTTAAATACTGTATTCACAATGCTGGCAATATTGTAAAGGAATTTATTTTTGATTTCTGTGAGAAAAGATTCAAATGTAAAGTTTGTGCATTTTGTTTATTTTCATGAGCCAATGAAAAAGTGAGATGAAGGTCAGGTGTCAGGTGGATGAGAAGGAGAAGTTAGATTCGGGATGGCGAACGAAGAGAACGCATGGAATATGCTGCTGTGCTGAGTAAGGTTAATATTGTGGAAATAGGTAGCCCACTTATTTCTGTGTTTAGAACAAGGTAATAATGCGAGTGCACAACCCGTGCATCTTATAAGTTATTACGTTCGGCGTATGACCTGTTTTGGAACAATTTCTCTGCAGAGGAGTAACCGTTCCGACGGTCAACCACCTGGCTTAGCCTAGCCTACAGTGAGAGAGCTAGTTTTTCTTCGGAGGCTTATGGGCTGTGTGTTCGACCAACACGGGAGTTCAAAACGTCGATAGCCACCGGGAGAGACAGTGGCACCAAAGATTCCTGCCGTTTGAGAGAACTACCCCGGTTGCCGAGAGAGGAGCTTCGCGAGGCTGCCGGCTTAAGGAACTGGGAGTTTGGTTTTTGTCGTCTAGCTCGTGAGAGTGAAGGAGCCGCCATTTTAGGTGAGCTACAACGCACGCAAGCTACACGCGCCAGGCCTGCAACGCACTGGACTTTGGTATAGTTATCATAGTTATCATTGCCGGCTTTAGAATAGTGTAGTAAATATACTTAGATGAAGAAAGGAAGCTGCAGAGGTCCGGATGAGTCAGTTTAATCGTCTTTAATTAATCGTAACTTCATCATTACATACCACGGCCAGATGTGGGGGCTCCTGTCCAGTCAATAATGTCCCCTCCTTATCTAGTCCAGCCGTTCAGTCTTTTATACAAAACAGCCTGCTTTGTCTTCCAGATTTGGGCATGGAGTTCCCAGGTCCATGTTACCCTAAACATTTTCAACCTATACGATGGTGATGTTTACAGTTTTCACCAAATAAGGGTGTGCCTTTTGGTGTGGTTCACAGCTTTAACTAATTAAGGCTA
Organism: Argentina silus; assembly: GCF_951799395.1. Taxonomy (NCBI): domain Eukaryota; kingdom Metazoa; phylum Chordata; class Actinopteri; order Argentiniformes; family Argentinidae; genus Argentina; species Argentina silus. Next base: position 39,881,683 of record NC_139654.1, read on the forward strand.
CCCCCACCACTATCTCTTCTTTGCCATCCCCCCAACCTACAGAGGTCAACTGCATGCTGCAACATTCCAAGGGCCTAACCCACTAGGCCCTTCTTCTGGTCAGAGCAAAATATACTACATATTCCCCCCTTTGGGACTTAGTAAAGTCCCAACACAGAGAAATTGTACAACGCGTACTCTAACCATATTGCATGCAGTTGTGTGTAACATGGTTCAAAGGGATATAAAAATAACAAGTAAACCACAAAAATTATTGTGAACTTAAGCCGTGTAAATTATCAACTAACAGTTTCTAAACAATAGACAGTCTATTCAATGTCCTACTAAAAGCCGACGCGTACATTAAGTCAAGCCTCGCTTATATGATTAAAATAAATTGCTACGGACATAAACATGCATAAGTATAGACTATTCTATGATACATACATGGTCCCATATACGTTCAACAAAGAATAATAAAGAGTAATAACAATACTTCAAAGAATAACAAAGAATGATAAAAATACTTCAGAGTAATAAATGAATGACGAAAATACTTCTCTTCAGGTCTTCGTTGCTTGATTTACCTTTACCTGGGGGTCAGAGGTTACTAGCACATAACCCCCCATATGAGGACAGTCTTTACCACTGCCTCGTTTGTGTAACAGACAGAGAATAGAAAGATAGAGAAAGACAGAGATTTGCTGAACACGAAGCCTCTAACTTCGAACTTCACCTCATCCAAAATGAGGATTTGCCTTCGGATCGTTCAACTTAATCTTCAGAATCCCTTCCATCTTCCTCCTCGCTGTCATCGTCATCCAGATACCCAGGTTTTGGATATAATTCAGGACTATAATAGTCATCAGGCATTCCTGAATCCTTACGGTCTTCTCTTCTTCCCTTCATAACTGCCATTTGAAGTGCCTGAGTATTCATTGCCTTGTCAATTCCTCGTGTTATTAGTCCTCTTATGATTGGAATGCAACAGCAGAGTATGAGGGCTAAGACAATCACACAGCCTAGCATGATGGCTCCTATTCTGGCGAAATAGGCTCCCCATTGTCCCATCATGTTCTCTATCCAGGAGGTCCATTTGCTTCCAAATCCAGCATTCTCTTTAACTTCCTCCCTCAGGTGTTTAAGCTTCCTCATGGCTATAGAGAATTGTCCATCGGCTGCTGTGTTGTTAGGGATGAACGTGCAGCACTGTTCTCCAAACATGTGGCATACTCCTCCTTTTTCTGCCAATAGAAAATCCAGTGCTTGTCTGTTTTGCCAAGCCATTTCACTCGTTGCTGCAAGCTGCCTTCCTAGAGACCCTAAAGCATCATGCGTGTAGTTTATGAATCTTTGCTGGTTATAGTAGACGTAGTTTATCCAGTCAGTATTGACATTTATTCCAGCTGAAGGAAGAAAGAAAGATGCAAATCCCATTGCTACGGAATTTATAGCCTTGTATTCACTGGGTATACCTCTAGGAATTCCCAAACTGTCTAAGCGTCTGTCCTCCTTGTATTCCCTCCGAGATCTCATAACTTTAGATTGTTCTTGGACTTCCAAGTCCTTTGTTGGGATGACAATGATAGGCTGGATTGCCTGCACCCGAGCACATCTCCCATTCCATCCTATCTGCAGGGTGTTCAGTAGATGTTCTCCATCACAGAGCCAATATTGATCTGCTACAGCCTGAGTGGCATAGTGGTATGGGCAAACGCTAGGAGGAATTCCAGCTTTTTTTCCCTTCTTTAGGATTGCTGATATTTTCGCTGTCTTTCCTATTTTTGAAGGCACACATTCTCCATCATTTGTGCTCATTCCTAGTATGGATAGGTTCGAAAGATCCCATATACTTTCACAAAGTTCTTTGTCTAGTACACCCACTTCGACAGTTCCCACTTTTTCAAAGCATTCAAATTTTCCCACAAGTGTTAACTCCGTTCCAGGGGATATTGTCTTTAATTTCCTATCTATTCGTACATCTAGAGCATCACATTTGGCTCCCACCGTCTTCATAAGTGTCTCCGCGTGCTCTACTCTTCTGTCCTTCTTTATAGTGTTGTCATAGTATTCTCTGGATCCAAGGAACTGCAAGCACTCTGCTTCGCAGAGTGGGGCAAAGGCAATTGCTTGAAATGGCTTTATCCCCAAACTTGTTCCTGCAACATCAGAGCCCTTCATGCTCTTCAGCCAGTTTGCTTTTAGCTCCCCACAGTTCTTCCAATTGAATTTGGTATTCATGATTATTAACGAGCTTTCTTTTGCTTTGGAGCACATATAACAGTCTTTTTTGCTATTAGTCTCTCCAGTGTATTTCATCCACTGATACCAGAGGTTCCTTCTTGCTTGTATCATCAGTGGATCTCGAATGGAATTCTGTGCTATCCTTATTTTATTCTTATTTAATTCCTCTCCAGGTCCTGATCTGCTTGATCTCTTCTTTTCCATATCCTCTCCAGTTATCTGTTCTTCAATTGGGAGGTTTTTCTCAATAGTGAGTCCTTGTGTCACATCTGATCTTGTTTTATAAGTTGTTAGCTCCATCGAGATTTCCACTTCTGGTCCCTTTGTTATTGTCTCCAATTCCTCTATTTCCTCAATATCTGTATATTTGAAGAATTCCAGTACTGCTGTGGTATTGGATTTGGTAGGGGCTGCAGTGACACTCCTCACAGTAGTAAGGGTTAAATTTACGATGGAGGCCTCTGTACTTAGGTTAGGTGAACCAGCATCATCAGAAACAAGGTTTGGCATAGAGGGAATTTGTTTTTCAGACATAATCACCCTCATTCCTATTACTGATAATTTTACTTCCCTATTCCCGTATCTGGATTTGGTCTCCAGTATACACATATACAGTCCTTCATCAATTCCTAAGACGTGCTGTATTGCCAAGGAACAATTTTTTGAGGCGAGCCCTAGACCCATTCTTCTTTCTTCTTGATTTTGTCCTACTAGTACCACTAATTTTGGGGCTCTTGACGGTTGGCTTTGAATGATTCTTTCGTTCATTTCCCACGTGATCACATCATCAGGTTTTTTCAATTTCGGGCATTTACATTGCAACAATACACTTTCTCCTATTGTTACAACCTTTAAGACTGGCTCTACAATGTTCTTTTTCTCTGCTGTAGTAGAGACAGTCGGTGTTGAAGTGATCTCCTCCTCTGTTATTGTGAGAGTCACCCTACTAGTTATGTGTCCTCCTACACCAAGGTATGTTGGATCGTAATAGATACACGTGTACACCCCTTCATCTTCTTCTCTGACCTCCTGTATCAGAAGTGAACAGTCTTGTTCCTCATTTTCCTTGAAATATTTTGTTCTATTTTGCAACTGGGAGAACATGATTTCATCTACATCTTGGTGGTCGTCTGGATCGAGCGGAGTTATATTCCTTCCTTCTTGGTCTTGCCATACTGCCAAATCTTGATTTCTCTTAGTTCCATTTAAGCATAGACATGGGAGCACGATTGGGCTCCCCACTCTTCCTTTAACTGTAGTTCCTTCTCTCTTTTGTCGTTTATTTGTCGGGGGTTCAAGCCAGGTTGATATCTCAGATAACATAGTCTTCGAGTCGACTTGGTTTGACTCGGGTTCTAATAGGTCTTGCACTTCCTGTTGGGATTGGATCTGGACATCTTTCTGGCTCTCTTGTTTCTGTGGAAGAGATCTCCTGGCCTCTTGGGTCTGGTCTTGAGTCTGGAACGTATCGTAAATCAATGGTCCTAAATCCTTGTTGCTGCTCATCTCCTGGGTCTGCGGAGTTTGGAGTAGAAGGTATGTGGTCATCAGTATTCCTATCATCACCGTTGTCAAGACCTTGACCAATCTCATTTTCTTCATCCTCATCTTCTTGAGCCTCTTGATCTCCTCCTGGGTCCTCTTCATCACAAGGCGCCTTAATGCAGTGATGCAGATGGTACCAGGTTGGAGACCCTCTGATTTGGATTGCTGTCCCTGTACTGCGGACAACTTCATATGGTCCTTCTCGGCGGGCGTCGTGCCACTTTCTTCGGTAGACCTTTACGAACACCTTGTCTCCAGGTTTTATGGAGTCTTTTTCCTCCTCCCGATTCTCCTTTTCCTCCCGGGCCTGTTTCTGAGTAACATAAACAGATATACTTTTATGGAGGGTTGTCATATATTTCACATACGCCTTCATCTCATCCTCCAGTAGGGATAGACTTGGGCCTTTTCCACTGGTGCGCAAACCTGGGGCTGGCATGCCTCTCCCCATGGCAAGTTCATGTGGCGTCATGTGTAGCTCACGGAGTTCACTAGAACGACAAGCCATTAGCGCAAGTGGTAATGCCTCAACCCAGTTAAGTCCTGTGTGTTGACAGATTTTAACAAGACGGTTCTTAAGCACCCCATTCATTCGCTCACAGATACCCTGACTCTGTGGATGATAGACACTACCAAAGCGTTGCTTAATCCCTAATTTTTGTATGATAAGTTTCACCGTCTTATCTACAAATTCTCTGCCATTGTCTGATGAAATTCGATCAGGAATTCCCCAGCGCGGTATCACCTCACGGCATAAGAATTTAGCAACTGACTGGGCATCTTTTCTTTTGGTTGGGCATGCTTCTACCCATCTGCTAAACCTATCGACAACAACCAACATATATCTTTTGCCTCCTACCGGGCGAATCATATCCACGTAGTCGAGGACTAGTTCCTTCATTGGCCCACTTGGTGTTGGAATATGTCCTGGAGGAGTTAATACTCCTCTTCTAATATTGTTTTTCAAACAGATTGTGCATCTACCTATGACATGGTCAATTTGTTCTAGTAGGTATGGTGCCCAAAATCCGTATTCTTTTGTAATTTTCCTTCTCACTTCCCCCCTCGCTACATGGGCAAGCCCATGAGCGTCATGTATCAACAGTCCTAGCTAGTTAGGAGGTGCTACTATCAAACCCTCATGGTTCCTCCAGAGGCCTGTAGCATGCTGACTCGCTCCTCTGACAAGCCAAAAGTTCTTATCTAGTGCACTTGCTTCCTCTTGCAACATGTTCAAGTCTTTGGGAGTAATTGTCTCTTTTAACTCCACTTCGTGTGTCACCAAAAGAACTGCACCTGGTCTGTCTGCTCCAGTTGGCTGGGGGATGCTCAAAAATTGTTCCGTTCCCTCCTGATGTGGTATCTGAAGTTTTCAGGTGATGGGAATTCTCAAGTCTTGGTTCTGCCATCCTGGTAGATTGGTGATGGGCTGTTACCTTACCACATCTCAGTCGTGCTCCTGAGCGGAGTCAGTTAAAAGTGAATCAAAATATGTTTAGCTAAGTTTCGCAAAGTATCCTCCTTCTATGTCTCAAGATGAGCAACATATAGCTTACTTATAAAAGTTAGATTTAACTTTGAAACACTCACTATTGCAAAGTTCTGAATGGCAACACTTGTTACTCCTCAAATGATTCGTCAGAGCTATTGTAGCTAACTATCGTAAACTATTTCAGTGCTGCTAGCAATCGTCGCCTTTTCCAAGTTGGAACTTCATCGCCACAACAGTGTCCAGTGTGCTATGGATTGTCCAAAAATAAACTACACGTTCCTGGCAATATTGCAACTTCTTCTGAGAGGCTTTGTGTCCTTTTTCATCATCTTGTTCTGCTTGTGGAAGAACTCCACATTGATGTCTCCACAGACAGGCAGTGGCTGGGGGAACTCAAAGTACATATGCTTGTCCCCTCGCCTTGTGTGCACTGTGTTGGACGTATGGATCTTGATTTTTAGTTGATAAACCACAAACTGCGGATTCCAATACCAATTCCCTTTCTTGAAACTCTGAGGAATCGGGTCACTCCTGTTCTTAACAGTACTGTCCCTGCAGGTGCCTCCACTAAGCATGGGGAGCGTCTCAAACACCATTTTGTGGAAGAGCAGAGCGATGGGCTTGTATTCTAGCTGGTTCTTCAGAAAGTAGCTGTAGTAGTAGACATAGCGTCGCTGGCTTGGGATTGTGACTCCCTTCTTGTCTCTTGTCCGCACTTCCCCGTAGAAGTCGAGTGCTTCCTATGCCTCCAGGAACTTCCCTCGGTGGAGGAGATAAGTGCAGATCATGACGCCGGTGAGGCCCTTCCCTGCCTTGCAGTGGATGGCCGCCACATGATGGTTGTGGTCTTCAAAGGGGTACTGTGCAACTCTGCAGTTAAACTTTGCGGTGTCGTAATGTCGCTCAGTGCAAAGATTATATATCTTATAATGATTTTTGTGTTTTGAGTCCAGAAACCGTACTACATCGTCTATGTTGTTTCTGTAGACACTCTCAAGTCTTTCTGCAGGAAAGCCCATAGCAATTATATTCGGATAAATATAGGTCAAGTCCAAGTTAAAACCCATCTTCCTGGTATCTCCTTTTGTTTCGGCTGACAATTTCCTTTATTATTGCAGCCATATCTGTGACAGGAGTCCTTAAGATGTTGAGCTTAAGAGAGAGTATTGTTGTCTTTGTACGAAACGCTGCCAATATGTTTCTCCCTCGCAATCCCGTTGGTGTCACCACTAGCTAATGCTAGCTAGCTCTCTTTGTGGTTGTCTGGGATCTCAGGGTCAGACGACTGGGTGATGGAGGTCATGATAGGTGTCGTCTTAACTTTATTGGAGTGTATAGCGTCTCTATGTCTTCAAAATATGCTTAGTATAAAATCTGTGTAAAAAGTTTTGTTTCTATCTAACTATATGGTTTTTTCTTTGGCTGGTTTGCCTGTTACAGCTGAGAACTCAATCTACAGTTGAAATCACAAGGTGATTAGTTGATGTGATGTATGGTTGTGTCTATGTGCATGAGAGCTAGGGGAGAGATGAAGGAATGAAATGTTGCTGGTTTTGGTACATTCAGTCTCTTCCTTTCTCGGTTGCAGACTTCTCTGTAGTTATAACTTTATTTTTTGGATCCTTCTTTGTCTGCTTAGACACTACCAGCTGACACCCCCCTTTCAGATTCTCTGGGCACCCCTAAAACCCCCGTTCCGGGCCCCTGTTCGGGTTCACCGGTCCCTGTGATTGTTGTTGCTGTGGCCATTGCATTCGTCCCTGGGATGTATTCGTTGGAGTTGGATAACGTCCCTTGTAGGCTTCTCCGCCGCATTCGCGGGCTCTTTTGTAACATTCCCGGATCATATGTCCATTCTTTCCACAATAGTAACACAGTGTTGCGCCTCGCTGGGGTCCTGGATTATAACCTCCTTGCCTAGTATATCCTTGACCCCCCTTTTTCCATTTCTGAGGTTGTGGGTATGGAGGCTGAGGAGCAGCCTGTATTACTGGTGTCAATTGAGGTTGTGTCTGTGGTTGAGGCAGGTTTTGCAGAACCGCAGCCTGTGTTTTTATGACAATCGTGATTTTAGTTTCTCCTGTCTCGAGTATTTGTTTATCTTCATCTTCCATGAGGTATCTTCCTTCTGGGTTGAGGATTGGTAGTTGTGGATAGCTGCTGGTGGGCGTATCCCTTTCCTCATATGGTGGTGGAGCCACAGTTGGGGTTTTGTGTGAGAAAGGAGTATTCGTCTCCTTCACTAATCTCCTGGTTTCCTCTTCCAGGCTCTTATCCACTGCTTTATCTCTTATTCCTTTTACCAATGGGTTGCTCTTTTCAACCTTTTGCACTGGAGTAGACGTCTTAGCTGAAGCCGCACCCATAATTGTTGTTCCTTCAACCGTTGACTTAGCTGAAGACACTTTTCCAGTAGGCACTTCCTTTGTTTACAGTTCAACTTCTTGGCTGAATGGTTGGTTACTTATTTTGTTGATTCTATATTAATGTCTTTAATCGACACATTCAGTCACCATACCAGTGTGAAACGTTCTTGCTCTGGCTATCTTCCTATCCAGAAGCTTACTTTCTAATCTCAACCCTAGTCTTCAGCATTTTGGCGGCGGGACAATTAAGTACTCCCTTGAGGGGACTCCACTGACCCAAGTAACTCAGGTTTGTGAAGGTGCGCCCGAGACAACTGCTCTAACCACCTCCGTGCCAAAAATAACAAATTAAAATAAAAAAGGTTCAGCAAAGACACCGAGATGCCTTTGTTGCTATGCCTGTCAGCAAGTCAGTTCCACACCCCACAATCATACACCTTTCAGACTCAGACGTCCCTTACAAGGATGTTTGTCCTGTTAATGCTAGCCAAATCAATCCTCCTGTAAATACTAAACAAACCACCAACCACGCTACAATTAGAATATTCAGTTTAAATTGTGATATGATTATATCGCAGTCATGCAAAAGCTTTATATCATTTCACAAGTGATGCACACATAGTATTGTTCAAGTCGGAGCATGCAAAAATTAGAAACAGATTAGATTGCCTGTATTATACATGTTCCATCAATGTCAGCATGATTATTCTATGCACTATAATTCACTACCATTATCTGTTAATGGAAGTGACTGATCAATAAGAGAGAGAGAGAGAGGACGAGAGGATCGCCTTATCTTAATTAAACAACTAGCCAAACAATTACTCAATGGTTAATTATATTATTTTTACAATTAATAAATTTATTCATTGATTCATTACAAATCAATCACAAATAATCAATCACTAATTCAATTCAATTAATTAATCCTTGGTCACAATTAACAATGTTCAGTTATCTCCAATGGAGCAGCCAATTAACCAATTTAACCATATAATCAATTAACTGATTGACCAACTAACCAATTACCCTATTACCAAATCGACCACTCAATCAAATCAATCATCCAATTAAATCATCAATCAATCAACCAATTAATCAAATCAGCAATCAATCAACCAATCAATAATCAAATTAATCAAATCAGTAATCAATTAATAATCAATTAATCAAATCAGTAATCAATTAATAATCAATTAATCAAATCAGTAATCAATTAATAATCAATTAATCAAATCAGTAATCAATTAACAATCAATTAATCAAATCAGTAATCAATTAATAATCAATCAATCAAATCAGTAATCAATCAACAATCAATTAATCAAATCAATCAAATCAGTAATCAACTATCAATCAATTAACCTTTTAACAGATCACCAAATTAACCAACTAATCACCTAACCAACTAACCAAGAATCAATCGATCAATTAATCAGACAATCAAATGGTCAATCAACAAGTCTATATAGCGAACTTCAAACATCAACCAAATAATAGCAGTCTTACTTTGACGTAGGCTATATGAGACGAGCTGTTCTGATGTCTCTCACAAATTGGTCTTTTTACTGCTATCTGGCGCTCTCTCTCTCAGGACCTCTGTCCCTCTCCTGTTTTGCTCGAAACAAAGCATTAATTTGATTAGTTCTCTTAATATAATTAATCATTCAACACAAAACATACAGAAGATACTAAACTAAAATAAGATCAGAGATATGAAAAATAAACTTCATAGAATGGAACGTTACTTTTTCCCAATGTTTGAACAGTTTCCAACATTTCAACGTGCACTTGAAACGTTGGGAACAGGCCCATAAAAACACATCGTATATTTCATTGACATGTACCGCCTGGCACCAAGAGCCACGTAAGCATGTCCATATAGGGCGTATAGTATCGGCTATACTCTACAGCATTAAGGCCGCACCCAACCGACCAATAAATTTACACTTATTTTTAACGAACAATGAATTTACACTTATTTTCAATGAACAATAAATTTACACTTTTTACAATATGCATATTCTATAGAGAAAGAACAGAGAGAAAGAGGGAATCTCAGAGAGGCACTATATGGTTTATGCTTCGTTTTCTGATCAGAAGCCGCTCAACCTCAAATCAGTCAGACGAACAAAAGGCCCCCGTGCGTTTGCGCGCTCGAAGTTCCCCGTCCGCTGAGACAAGAGGTCGAATTGCAACAGCCAGATCCCCGCACTCACGGAATAGAAATCCCCAATGAGAAAGAGAGAGAGAGAGAAAGAAAGAACAGAGAGGGAAGGTCTTTTAGATGAGATATTTACAGCTTGCACTGTGCACACCCAATCATATTGTTCAATTCAAATTTCTCTCTCTCAAATTTAAGAACACGTTCTCTGGAAGAAATTAGCTCAAATAGCCCAGAACAGGGGACCCGCCCCTGTCAGGGATCTGTAGCTTTTCAAGCAGGCAACTATTCTATTTTTAGAACGAGAGAGCAGCTTTGCGCCTCTATCCCAGGATGCATACACATATATTTTATCAGGCCTTTGTTATCAGGAATTTAACCTGCATATGTACTATTTTGTTGATTTATCAGGACTTAAACCTGAAAGGGGCTTTAACCCAAAACAATGTAGCCTGACTTTTAGACGAAATCACTGCACGGCGTCCCCCACAGTATCTATCTAGTCTCTACATCATTTAGTGTCTTCCTAAATTTAAGTGCACGACAACCAGCTGATCAGACCAGTTCACGACAACCAATTGATCAGACCAGTTCCGTAATGTTAAGTGACGTAACTCCAAATAATTCAAACTAATTACCGAGTTTTTTAGGGTTACATTGAAGGATCGTATCTTCAACAGTTAGGTCAACATAACATTTCACAGACACTTTGTTGTTTGTTTAAATTTAGCAGACATGCAACCACCTTCAATTCATCTACTTGGTTCTTTTTAAATTTTGGTCGATAGCCCACAGTCAACTTGACATAATAGCCTGTACTTACTTTTTAGGCACGCACCCAGCTAACGGTCTGTTCTTCTGCACGGCTATCGGTTGGCCAAATCCTGTTCGTGACGCCAATTTGTAGTAAATATACTTAGATGAAGAAAGGAAGCTGCAGAGGTCCGGATGAGTCAGTTTAATCGTCTTTAATTAATCGTAACTTCATCATTACATACCACGGCCAGATGTGGGGGCTCCTGTCCAGTCAATAATGTCCCCTCCTTATCTAGTCCAGCCGTTCAGTCTTTTATACAAAACAGCCTGCTTTGTCTTCCAGATTTGGGCATGGAGTTCCCAGGTCCATGTTACCCTAAACATTTTCAACCTATACGATGGTGATGTTTACAGTTTTCACCAAATAAGGGTGTGCCTTTTGGTGTGGTTCACAGCTTTAACTAATTAAGGCTACCCCCACCACTATCTCTTCTTTGCCATCCCCCCAACCTACAGAGGTCAACTGCATGCTGCAACATTCCAAGGGCCTAACCCACTAGGCCCTTCTTCTGGTCAGAGCAAAATATACTACAATAGGTTTTATTTCTTTTCATTGAGGTTTACAGTGTTTACCATTTACATTTGGATATTTGTGTGTGCACGTTAAGAGTTATTGTATTTCATTTCATGCAATCTATTTTGGGGATTTAATATCAGTGAAAGAAGACTGATTTGAATAAAATAACAAAAGACATGTAATTGGTGGGACTGTGTTAATGTGAACAGACAAAGTAAAAATACAATAATAGTTAGAGATAACATTTTATTTAAAGAATTCAGGTTAGCCACCCCTATTAATTGCCCAGACCAGCAAAGGGGCGCTACAAATTCCTTTGTTTTTTTTTCAGGCAAGCCACTGTGAGACGCCTTTACGCATACAGCTTTTCGATGCTTCGACAGTAATAACATAATTCATGTTTACATTTCTTTAATTTTCGACGCATTGTCGTTATTCGTGAGGCATCAATGACCAACTGATAATATGGCAATGCAATGAAAAAAGCGTGTGGAAACAGTCGTTAATGATAGATTCGAGAAGCACATTTCTTCAATGTTGGCCGCATGGCATTCCTGTGCAGGTGACAATGGTCATTTTTCAAAACGACAAGGATATTTAAACACATGATTATTTGTTTGCTGTGCTTTATGGCCTCAGCTACAGACCTCATCGAAATGACACTTAGATCTTAGGGTGCAGATATCACGTCTTCCCAAATGGTCTTTAGGAGATTAAGTGCTACGTGGGCGAAAGTGCAAATATAGGCCTGCCTATATAAATAGATAATAACAATTTTAAGATAAAAAGAAAATGCTGGGGACATGTAATAAATTAGTAATACGCATAGTGATAAGACAATTAGAGATAACAGGACGTAAAACCCCCATAATAAAGTGGCCATGCGTAAGTGTTGTGATATATTAACAAACATTTTAGAAAAAGGTAGACGGTAATAAGTGCTGATGTCCTACAATTCGAGAAAATCACACACTATATATACATACATATGTAAACCACACACAGAGACACAAATAAATATGAAAGTGATGAAGTATAATACATGCTGTAGTATAATAAATACAAATATATATATATATTTATATTATATACACTCAACAAACACTTTATTAGGAACACCTGTACACATTCTCATGGTGGAGGTGGTGTAATGGTGTGGGGAATGTTTATTTGGCACTCTGGGCCTGTTAATACCAATCAATCAAATTGCTTGAATGCCGCAGCCTATTTGAGTATTGTTGCTGACCATGTGCATGCCTTCATGGCCACAATTTACCCATCTTCTAATGGCTACTTCCAGCATGATAATGCACCATGTCGCAAAGCAAAAGTCATCTCAAACTGGTTTCAGAAACATAACAATGAGTTCTGTGTTCTTCAGTGGCCTTCCCAGCCACCAGATCTGAATCAAATAGAACACCTTTGGGATGTGGTAGAACGGGAGATTCACAGCTTGAAAGTGCACCTGAAAAATCTACAGCAATCGCGTGATGCAATCATGTCATCATGGACCAGAATGTCAAAGAAATGTTATAAACATCTTGTGGAATCAATGCCACAAAGAATTGAGGCTGTTTTCAGAGCAAAGGGAGGCCCTACCGAGTATAGTATAGTGTTCCTAATAACGTGCTCAGTGAGTGTGTATATACAGTGCGGGAAAATAAGTATTCAACACATCAACAAATGTTTAATTCAACATATTTCCATTGCAGCCATTCACATGAAATTTAGATCAGACATAGGTATTAACTCAGTAAAACTACTCAGCTAAAGAATTTGTAACACCAATCTATAAAAAAAGTTGTGCAATTCTCCAGGGGAAGGAGAAGGACTGGAGAGGAGGGGGAGCCCAACGGGCCTGCCGAGCCAGAGAAGAGCCACTCCAACAGCAGCACGCTGTCCGGCTCGCGGGACAACATCATCTTCATCAACGAGGTCTTCCACCAGGTACAGCTGACCCTGTATCCCTTGCTGCAGTGTTGACAGGAGGCTGCTGCTGAGGTTCCTCCACTGCTGCACTGCCTCACACATCCAGCAGGGGGCAGCAGCAGAGCAGCTCAGGGCTCTGCAGCACAGGCTGGATTTTTCCTGCTCCTCCTTTGTGGACCTGTCAGCATAGGAGCAGAGGGACACAGCACAGAGCTCATCCCACTTAGACACAGTCCGTCTGGGGTAAGGACAGACACACTGATCTCTGATGAGGAGGAGGGAGGAGGATTTCTCATTGTACAATGTATGCTCCCTCCTCTGTCTCCCCTCAGCTCCAGCAAAGCCCTCCTCCTGCAGCTCCTGTACCTGGTCCCTGTGGGAGGTGAGAGGGGGGCGGTGAGGCGTGCTGTGTCCCTCTGCAGTGCCCTTGGTGGAGAGCTGGACCTCAGTGAGACTACAAACCAAAGTTATACATAGTTAGTATATAGCTGGTATATGATTCCAATTCTCAGAATGAGCCATGAATCAGGAAATTTGGTGTTTCACATAATTAGCAATGTTTTTTTAAATTGTTTTTTAATGACTGCCATGGGAGTGGCTGTGGACAAAATCTGCAATGGCCCTATATCCAATTACATTTTTGAAGTCCCTCTCTATCAGAAGAGGTTTTATGTTCTCATCTTTAAACCCAGATGAACATGTATTTTAATCTGAACTGTCCTAGTCTATTAAATATAACTTGAAATGGTGACTGACTACTGCTTGAGTTTGTTTTGTGTGAATCTGTAATGACACCAACTCTCATTACAGACCATTATTGACCAATAAGACACTTTACTACATTTCTATTTCTATCTCTCCACAGGACGAAAATCATTCCTATGGGATTTCTCATAGAGTGAAATAGGGCAGATTTCTTGACAGATTTCATGTTGACAGACATCAATAGCAGACTCCAAAGTCACTAGGTCTCAACTACCCAGCTTAAGCATATTGAACAACACTTATTGGATTTGTGTTCTAATGGCCTACTCTATGTTACCTAGTGATAGGTTTGGGAATTGTTATCTGGGTTTCGTTCTTCCTGGTACATCATCTAGGACTACCTTCTGACTATGTACAACACTCACACACACATGCTAGATATTCTGCCTGATGGGAGGGCAGGACAGTGATGTCAGGTGTGTGGTCATTTGATTGTTGTTGTTGTTGTAATGGCTTAATTACACCTCATTTGGCTCTGTTCTAACCTACCACTCTAGTCTTACACACACGTTGCTGGGGAAATGGCACAAGAAAGACGCAATCCTAGCAACGACAATTGTCAGTAGCACTAATTTTGTAATAATGATGCATGACATGTATTTTCAACACTTTTCAAAAATATGTCACTAATGTATTGGCATTATTACAACTTTGTGTTTCCAATGTATTAATAAGGGCTTTCCCTATTGGCTGTGTAAGAGTCCTTAGCTGTTGTGCACATGCGCTGTACTCTGTCTCAAAATTGATCAGTAAACGAGCATCCACGTAATGTTCGGTCTCCGTTATTGAAACCGTGAATATATATATAACTAAATATATTACAATTTGGCGACGAGGATGGGATATCTAATGAAAGCTGATCCCAGTGACGAGAGACAACTTTGTAGCAAGTAGAACGCAATAAACGAACTTTGTAACTCGAAAGAAAGAGGCTAGCAAACGGAAGCTAAGTAGCTAAAGGCGACTACAAGCTAGCAAGATAGCTAGTTTCCAAATCGGTGCGTTAGCTGAATACAAAGAAGGACAGGAAGATTTCGAATCTTACTTGGAAAGACTGGAACAGTGGATGATCGCAAACGAGGTGGACACTGACAAAAACGTCAGCGTGTTTCTGTCGGTAATCGGAGCGGATGTCTACAGACTTAGCAAAGAATTAGTCAGTCCTGAAAAACCTAGCACACAAACCTACGAGGAGCGAAGCGAGTCGCTCAGTGAGCATTACAAGTCGAAACCGCTTGTCATCGCGGAACGTTTCCGTTTTCAACAAGACGGTGAGTCTATGTCTGATTACATAGTAGCTTTGAAGCAACTTTCAACTCATTGTGAGTTTGGTGCACATCTTAATGATGCACTCCGTGACCGTTTCGTTAGTGGGTTAAAAGCTGAGGCTGTGCAGAGGAAACTTTTATCGCAACCAAGACTAACATTCAAGACTAAGACTTAAGTAATAAACAAAGTCAAAAGGCAAAAGGCCTGATTAGACAACTTGATGAAATGTAGTTCTTGAATGTTATTGGTGTATGTAGACAGGAATCAGAAACACGTTGAATAGAAGGCGTTAACCTGTGTGAAATCTATAAAGACAGGTGACTGAGGAGATAACGGGGTCGGCTCTCATGTTCTGCGGGAATAAAGTCTTTGAATGAATCAACAGCTCTGGTTAACGGTATTTTATTTTTAAGTTTTATAACTTAAATTCTACGACACTAGCATTAGCAAGGAAGGCCTGAAAAATGCCTTCGTGTTTTTCAGGATTGGCTGTGCGTGGACTGGGGCAGCCGTTTCTACGACAGGTTGTTGTTGTTGTTTTTCTTTTTTGCAGGGCTCCCGTGAGTAATCTGCCACTGGCTCATTCTGGCTAAGATATATATCGATTAGAGGTATGACTCCTGGTGCCCCAGGAGCCCCTAATCTCAGTACCAGTGGTCCAGAACAGTTTCTTTGCCTATCTTGTTTTATCCTGCGCCTCTCATTGGATACTTCTTCTTCTGTCTCAAACATGTTAGGGGGAAGTACTACCTTACGGGTCGCATTGGTATATTGCTTGGTTATAAGCTACTTTTGGCCGAGGTTGTTCCATATTCCAAGGTACAATACGCCACGTGACGTGACAGTCCCCTTTAAATTTCCCCAGGTTTGCGGTGCCATATGTTATGTTAAGTGGTTTGTCGAAGCATTCAAACTTTTGCTTCCAATCAATTGAATCCGGGAATCTCCCTCTTTTTCTCATCTATTGTCACATCTATTTTTCTGCATTGGTCTCTAAAAGTTTGATCATAAAACGGTTGGTATCTGGTGTTGCTTAAGATACCCAAACATTCGGCTGGACAATATGGTCGTTTTGATTCTTCTATGGGACAGGACTTTTTATATAACTGTGCACATGCCTGGTATGTGTGTGAGTTAGGTACAACTCGTAGTTTTTTAAGTGGTGATGGACAACACATGAGGCAATCTCCTTCTGTTACTGACTGGGCTGTAAACTCTCCCCATTTATACCAATAATTTTGCTTTGCCTGTTCCCATAATGTATTTACCTTATATTCTCTGTCCCTATCTCTTTTGGTTTCAACCTGTGTTTGCTTCACTTCCTGACTCAATTCTCTAGGCAGGGCCTGTTCTATTTGGGACAGCATATAGATTAGTATTATTACTTTATATATCACTAGTCACTTCCCCAGGATCCCCCAGGCTCTACTGTCCTTCCCGTTCGGCTGGGGGCTGGATTTCCGGCCCCTGTTCAGCCTCTGTACCTGTTCCTTCATTTCCTCTGTGCTCCTGTACGATCTTACCCGTTCCTTCGTCTTCTTCTCTGGTTTGCTTTTTCTTCTTGCCTCGGGACCCTGGTGCAGTGGTTCAAGTGGTACCAGGTTAGACTCCCTCGGACTTGTATTGCAGTGGGGGTGGCTCGCACTACCTCGTACGGTCCCTCTCTCCTTGGCTCGTTCCACTTGCTCCGGAAGACTTTGATGTACACCTGGTCTCCTGGAGTTATCGGATTGGGCAGGGGTGGCTCCGGCTCCGGCTGCTTGTCTTTTTCCTGTGAATATGTAACTTTATGTATCTCAGTTAGTTGTTTCATGTACTGCTTTAGTTCCATCTGGAGTTGTTCCAGTGGTGGTCCTTTGTAAAGTATATATTATATCGAGCCTTCTGATTGGCTGTTAAATACAGCCCTCTGATTGGCTGTTAAATACAGCCCCCTGATTGGCTTTTAATATCGAGCCTTCTGATTGGCTGTTAATATCAAGCCTTCTGATTGGTTGTTAAATACAGCTCCCTGATTGGCTGTAATATCGAGCCTTCTGATTGGCTGTTAATATCGAGCCTTCTGATTGGCTGTTAAATAGAGCCCCCTGATTGGCTGTTAATATCGAGCCCTCTGATTGGCTGTAATATCGAGCCTTCTGATTGGCTGTTAAATACAGTATAATAGCTTTATTGTCTGTTAAATAGAGCCCCCTGATTGGCTGTTAATATCGAGCCTTCTGATTGGCTGTTAAATAGAGCCCTCTGATTGGCTGTTAAATAGAGCCCCCTGATTGGCTGTTAATATCGAGCCTTCTGATTGGCTGTTAAATAGAGCCCTCTGATTGGCTTTTAAATAGAGCCCTCTGATTGGCTGTTAAATAGAGCCCCCTGATTGGCTGTTAAATACAGCCCCCTGATTGGCTGTTAATATCAAGCCTTCTAATTGGCTGTTAAAAAGCATTTTAAAAATATGAATGTAAATGTATATGAAAAGATGTTTTGCTATTGCTAGCTGATGATCGTTATCTCGACTCAACCGAAAATATTTTTGCCCGCCTATTGGCGCTGATTTAAGGTTGTGCATGTTTTAAAAAATAAATGAATCCCAACACTGCTCTCCAACTCTGTGGTTAAGTAGATTTGATTTGATTTGATTTGATGTTTTTTTTTATTTTTTTTTTATTGACTGGTAGGTAGTGGCATCCTGAGTTTAAAGACACCAGAGGGTCAGACTAATTCATCTGGTGTACTGAGTGGTCTCTGGCATGCCAACACTAATCTCTATTCTCTCCCTCTCTGCTATGTCCCCTGTCGAAAGTCTGGCCCTCTCCCGACCTGCATTTCCACCTGGGAATGTCACTCAGAGCTTCAGAAGGGGGATTATTCCAATAATCCTCGGTCTCAAGGAGGCTCTCGACAATACCAAGTGGCCCGGCTGGCGCTAAACAGAGCACGTAAGGCTGATAAATTTTCTATTAACTCCATTAGCAGAGCCAATCGCAGCGCCCCATTCCATTAGTGCGCCATTAGTGTCCATTAGCAGAGCCAATCGCAGCGCTCCATTCCATTTGTGCGCCATTTTGTGGGCGGGTGACGTTTGGCTAACTGGGCTTTTGTCACACTGCTCAGATCACACCGGTAACCTGGCTTGATATATTGATTTGATCAATGGAATTGTTTATATATATATTAATACTTTCTTGTCTTATCAGTTCATAGCAACACACTTGCAGCACTTCTCGTTGTTTGTTGACGAGAGACAGACGCTAGTTCTACGTTCGCTGAAAACTTGATTGAATGATATATTGATTTGATCAATGGAAATGTTATGCTGAATTAATACTTTAATCAGTTTATAACAACACACTATGAGTTCGCTGTTAACGAGAGACGGATACGAGCGAGTTCGAGTGCTACCTAAGGTAAGCTAGCTGTACGATTGCTGAAAATCTGTGTCAAGTCACTAAAACCAACTTGAATAACTTCCTTATATTAGTTGAATCACTAAGATAAGATCTCCGATGATGAAATATGTGTTTTGTCACTTGTTTGCTGGCGAAATGTTGAAACTGTCCACTGTGTCTTTTCATTTTACCGTTAAGTGATCCATTCTAGACAGATTGATTTGATTCATAACCATTTTTATTGACAATTAAGTGTATGGTGATAAAGGCTTATGATTGATGACAGGTAGACAGATTTCATTGATTATACTAGTCCCATGATAGACTTTCACAGTTAGATATATTGCTCCTCGTCCCATGACAGACTTTCACAGTTAGATTGACATTCTTCCTCTTGTTGGCCTCAGATGGCGACCAAGAAGCACAGGGCCATGGGGGACAGGACAGTGAGTGGCTGTCTCGCCTCAAGACCTCTGCCACCACTGGGGTTTGGCCCTCTGATGTAGAGGACAGGCCAGCCCCCAGTCAGAAGAGGTGGTATGCTCTCTACCAGAAGGTGAAGTTTGTCTGAGAAATACACCAACAGATTAAACAGATATAAGGTAGGTTGTATATGCCATGACATTGAGCATATTTGTCATGCTGAAAAAGGATCCCATTATCAGTGGTATCGATTGTTGTTGTATCTGTATGTCTTCAGCAGCCAGCCAATGATTGCCTCCACTCTGTGGGAGAACCAGAGGCTGCGGCCAAACTTGAAGCTCTGGTACGAGCACCGATACCAGTGCTCATTTACAACCAGGCCCCAACACCAGAGCACTTCTTCACCCACAGGCTCCTGGCGAGGATGCCCTACCATCTGTGGAAGGTGAGGGTGTGCTGCCCAATGTGTAGGAGGCAGCTCACAGGTTTTTTGTGTTTATTTCAATAAAGAAAATTCTATTTTCAAATATAAATCTTTTATCTGAGTTTTATTCAATCAATTTGACACATTGCTAATAGCGAGTGATGCAGTCCATAAGAGAAAGAAACAGAGGTCTGATAATTTTATAACTGATAATTTCAGATGCATAAACAAAGTTACACACACACACAAGTAACAGACCTGTAGGCCCATAGCAGTCAAACAACAGCAGGTGTACATAAACTTCTGTTTGTTATGTCACAAGAAGCAAGATATTGGCTCAAGGGATCTTGAATTTACACAAAACAACACTTTGGGAAACTTTGCCTGTTTTTATTTCTGGCGCTGGTGGGATTCGAACCGGTGACCTTCGAATCCACTCTTCCCCCTATTCAAAAAACGGAAAAGGCGTCATTTTTTCTTTTTCTTTAATCGTTTAGAATACATACTGACAAATAAACTAGTAGATAATGGAAAAGAAGCCTCAATTTCTCTCTCTTTCTTTTCCCTCTTTTTCACACCTTCTTACCCCCCCTTAACAGACAAACTTGTCTTCCCCAGCCCTGGTGCAGTTGGTAAAGCACAGGACTGTATGTTCAAAAACAGTAATCCTTAGGTCGCTGGTTCAAATCCGGCTCGAAGAAGGAGCTTTTTTTTTTACCAAATACATTGATTTAACTGTTTTCAGGTTATACACTTTCATATGATACAACTTGTGTAAATACTGTGATTACATTTTCTCTTGCCACACCTCTAAAGTTCTATAGCCATTGTTCTGAGAAGCACTGTATAATTTACCATATGAACAGCGGTGATTTCGGAGGGAGTGGTGAGGGAGCACAGTAATGGGGGAACAGACATATCTTGCCGATAGGTGTGAAATGTTGAATGCCGATTGATCAGTAAGAAAGCGCTGATTGATCAGTAAGAAAGTCTCCCCATTGTTCATTCTCTCCCGCCCTCTCTCATGTAAGCACAAGCCCATCAGCCGATAGCCTTGGCGGCGCCTACCATTATGTTTAAACTGTATAAAAGGCAACCCTGATAATCGTCTCTTCAGACTTGTGCTGAACAGACCCCCGGATCTACGCTGGGCTGCTGTTGCGGCTGCGGTGACAATTAGACGGTCACAACAAGAAAAAGGCGGAGCAGCTAACGATGAAAGAGGAAGGGGGAAGGGGGAGCCAGGGAAGGTAAAGCAAGTTGAATCAAGAAGGTAGACACAAAGTTGAATCAGGAAAGTAACCGCAAGTTAGGTAGGCTAGGGTCTTCTAACCAGTGTCCTATAGTTTTATTGTCTGAGCAGGTTGATGTGGATTTCGACCGCCTCTCTGTCCGCCCACCACGGTACGGCGGAGAATAACCGAGAGTAACCGCCAGTGTCGCCGACTGCAGCTGAAGGACATCATTCCTGTGGAGATGCAGAGGCTGACCAAGTATCCTCTACTGCTTGAGAGCATAGCCAAGTACACACGTACCATAGACTACTACGATTTCACAACGACTACAATTCATGTATGTTCCTGTGGTGAGGTTCTCCTACAAGCCCCCTATGTGTTTTTCGCCTCACCTGCACACTTTTTAAACCTTGTCTTTTTAAAACTGCTTTCTCTTTCACCTCCCTTTTTTGCACCTCCGCCCCCTTTACCTAACACCCCCCAACCCACCCCCTCCAGCTCAAAACACTTGCTCACTTTCTGGTGTAGTGCACTTATCGGCCCACATTAACAATGACATGATGAGTTGATGGATGACTGGTTGACGTTTGGTTGTTGTTTTTGACCCCTAGAGGAGATGGAGAGGGACAAGGTGAAGAGGACAGGAGACTGCTGCAGGAAGATACTCAACTATGTTAACCAGGCCGTCAAAGAGGCAGAGAACAAACAGGTAACCAGGACCGTGTGAATAGACGCCATTGATTAGACCCAACATTGGTGGTCACATGCCGATGAGGGGTGTGCCGATCTCATATTACTTGTTTCCGTAAATTAGGACTTGATACTGGTAATCGGATAATACTTGTGATCGGACAACCAGGACTGTGATTTAAATGCTTAAAATGAAGGAGCAGGTCGTTTAGAATGCCACTGAGCTGCACAAGTTGGTCAGAATGCATATTAGCAAGCACCTGTCATTATTTATGTGGTATGTTCAATGTTTTGGTTAGTAATATAATGATTCATGATTTACCACAGGAAAACATGTGATTGTTCAGTGCTCATAAGTGTGTGTGTGTGTGTGTGCACGTTCCTATCCTTACAGGGACTAGAGGACTACCAGAGACGGTTAGACCTGTCCTTACTGAAGCAGAGTGAGAACCCCATGATCTCATAGTTCAAGGTGAGGAGGCGCTCCACTACTCTCCCATTCACTTCTAATCAGAAAGTTTCCCTTTAAGGTTCCTGTTTGATTATTTTGAATTTCTGTAAGTTATTCCCTTGCGTCTGTTATCCGTAGCCTTGTATTCTTGTTTGGCATTATGATTGTTTTCTACTCTGTAAAAGCCAAAAATGTTCAGAAAAAGAAAAGAAGAAACTAAAGTTTTGATGATGATTTGATGATTCACATTCTCCTGTCGAATATAGATCTCACCAAGAGGAAGATGGTGCATGAGGGACCTCTCTCCTGGAAGGTCAACAAAGACAAGACAATCAGTACGTTGACATGAATGAAATGTGTTTTAGCGCAGAGAGAAAATACTGCATTTGAATTAATTCATTGTACCGTACACTTCTCATTTTGATTTTTACATTTTACAATGTTTTAAGGTTGTGAACCCCTCTCTGAAGGTATGAGCTTTAATTCTGACTTCTGAAAGAACATAGATTCCACCAACATCTTTGTGTCCCTTAGAAAAAGAAGTCACTTCCTCTCTGGGTCTGCAAGCCCCGCCCACAGGGTCCAATCCATTCCAAAATCAGAGGAGGAGGAAGAGTTGCCATTGCCAGATAGGGGAGAGGAGGAAGATTTGAAGGAGGTGGTGGTGGAGGAAAAGGAGGAGGATGAGGTGGAAGAAGGAGCCTTCCTAGAGGGCGAGCTGGTAGACAGACTACCCTTCCTCCAGGAGAGGTCACACCAGGGCATCGCCGTCAACCACCAGGAATCTGACGCAGAGGAGGCCCTGAGGACCTGTGAGTTCACTGCCCTGGCCTACCCCAGTAGACTAACAAAGCACGGTGCTATACTGTACCATAACCATGTCTTACAGTCAAACTCTTCATGTACGGTCTACTACTCTACATCTATGCTTTTGTTCTGTCAAGAACCTGTGAATTATTTTTTCTATTATTTTCTTCTTCTTTTTTCTTCGATTCTGGGTCTGCTATGGGAGGTGTCTATTTAATTGGTGGAAAGCCGCGGCACCTGTTTTTGGAGAGAATCGGAGTTAGACGGGGAAGTGGAATAGCTTTTTGACCACAAACAATCACCACAAGCTACTGCAAACTAACAAAAGTTATTGTCACAAATTGAAAGAAACAATTCGGGGTCAATATATTTTATTTATGGCATTGAAGAGCCACAGAGAATATTTTTGTTGAACGTTAATGCATAATAAATGCTATTTTGGTTTGAATTCTAACTTTTGATCTCCGCTTTTTTCTCTATCTTGGATTGTGTGTTATTAACCCCGCTCCAGCTTCGACAGTGGCTATTTGAAAGGAGTGTTTTTGTTATTTCGTTATGTTGTTAAAAGAAGCCACAATAGAAATTGTAACACTCCAATTTATAAATCAAGTTATGTGCAATTCTCAGGGAGAAGGAGAAGGACTGGGGAGGAGGGGGACAGAGAAGAGCCGAGACAGAGAAGAGCCATTCCAACAGCAGCACGCTGTCCAACTGGCGGGACAACATCATCTTCGTCAACAAGGTCTTCCACCAGGTACAGATGTGCAGAAGTACCTTGGGCTCGGTGTTGTTATTGTTTAATGTTGTCTAAAAGTATGAAGAGTAACGTTTTTACACGATAAGGACCAGATTAAACAAACGAAACAAACCTACAATTCATATGTTGTATTTTCACTGGAGAAAGATATGATAGAAATACATATACATACATAGTGTAATGCTTATTTGATTTCCTCACGGTCACCACTTGCTTTTGAATGCAGTGTTGATCTGAATGACCCTATGAGATGAGATGAGTTGCATTGGACTGCCCTCTAGTGGACGGACAGTATCATTCCATCGAAGACACATTCTTAGAAATTTGACTGAACACACTCATTCTCAGGATGAAAATAGAGATTGTGTGTGTGCAGTCAGGAGAAGGAGAGGGACAATCTCCTGGAATTATATTATATAATTATAATTCTATAATAATGATAATTATGATGTATTATCTTAATATATTATAATACATAACACATATTCTAGTAAATCTCCTCATGTCTTTATCTTCCCCCTGCAGTCCTTCCTGTTGCCTTCAGACAGGCCATGAGTGAATGACAACTACTACATAGTAGTAAATGATGCATCTGCATGTAGAAGATTATTTTCAAATACATCAAAGTAATTCTTCACATTGAGAGAGAGTCTGGCGAGGGAGAACCCTTCAACTTTAACAATAGATTAATTTGACCCGATTCAATGTTTACTGTCTCTAAAAACATGGTTAACATACTTTTTTCAGCTAGATTTTTTATGACTTTTCCTAACTTGATGGGGTAAACATGGCAAACATGAAATTAAGCCAAAAAAATTAAAAACATGTCCTGTACACATTTTGTACGCATCGGTCGTGTTGGGGTCATTTTGACCCCTAGCACTATTGTTCTATAAAACCCTGATTTCCATCTCGTTTTTGTTGTGTTGGATGATACTGAGGGCACCTACACGTTCATTTGTGTGTGTGTGTGTGTGTGTCTGTGTGTGTGTCTTTCCTTGTGTGTGTGTCTGTGTGTCTGTGTGTGTGTCCATCCGTGTGTGTGTGTGTGTGTGTGTGTGTGTGTGTGTCTGTGTGTGTGTGTGTCCATCCGTGTGTGTGGGTGTCTTTCCTTGTGTGTGTGTGTGTGTGTGTGTCTGTGTGTGTGTCCATCCGTGTGTGTGTGTGTGTGTCTGTGAGGAGAAAACATAGTTCCCACGAGATCTCTGATCATTCAAGAAGCAATGAGAGAGGGAGGACATATTTCCCGCGAGAACTCTGACAGGACTCATAACAACTATGACAGTTCTCATAACAACTCTGATAATTCTCGCAGTATGTGGGGTGGGGCAAACATATAACCGCGGGAACTCTGATAATTCTCGCAAGTATGTGGGGTGGGGCAAACGTAGTTCTCACAACAACACTGATAATTCTTGCAGTATATGGGATGGGGCAAACATAGTTCTTGCGAGAGCTTTGATAATTCATGCAACATGGGGGCGGGGACAACCTTATAATAAGGGCTGCACACACAGCCCTCTAAACCATTCTCTTTGCATTTGTGCCTCAACTAAACATTTTGAAAATGACCACCAGACAGAGGAAAAGATTTGCTGCCACTGAGGTTCTGTCACAGATCTTTCAGGATGGAAGTGATATAGATGAGGATGTGTCTGAGACAGAGGATAATGTTGAGGACCCTGATTATGCGGCATCCTCCTCTGACGAGAATGACGCCAGTGAGATAGGACATTCTGACCCTCCTGTGGTTTCTCAAACACAAATAAACCCCCTTGTCATATCTCAACCACCAAGAAACATGACATCCAAAAATGGAAAGCTCCTATGGTCTGGATCCCCAGTTACAAGACAGGGTAGACTGGCTGCAGCTTATGTCAACAAAATGGTTCCAGGCCCCACCAGATATGCTAGCAGTCATATACAAGACATACAATCTGCATTTGAACTCTTTAATGAGCACTTAATATCAACATAAAGCCCTGCAAACACCAAAACATAATTTGTTTTTCATTTTAGGTCAATGAATGAGAGTACAGTGATTTGCATATTTCGCAATTGTCATATACAATCAATACTTGATGTATAAGGGGAGGTTGGGGGCAGTCATGTATTATTTACTGGGCTATAAAGATGGTCAGTAGAAAGGCCTAAAGTAGCTGAGAGAGAAACTTGGTTAAGACTTTCAGTTAAAATCATTTTCTGCATGTTTACAGTTGTCAAATTGACCCGAAACATCAAAGTTGTAAGTTTATTTGAACATAATAGGAGGGTTAAAGTAATCTTGTCTGTCTACAAGAGGGCAGCATATCATCATTTCAGATCTGCGATCAATGAAGGGGCTCAACAGTTTAAATAAATCAATAGCTGAAAAAAGTATGTTAACCATGTTTTTAGAGACAGTAAACATTGAATCGGGTCAAATTGACCCCTAACATAATAGGAGGGTTAAGTACACATATTTTAGTGTATGTGAAACCAACCTATTCACTTCCTAAAAGGCTGCAGTCACACAGTGCAGATCAGCATTACCACACACAGACAGACTTCTATGAGAAACTCCTACCCTAACCCTCACCCTATGACTGAAAGGAGAGGCATTGAGATGGTTAACAGGTGTGCTTCTCCTCTGACCATTGACTACCCCAAATGTGTAGGACGTGGCATAAAATTATCTTTACCTGTGTATTGTTGCATCATACAACATCTGTGGCGAGGATATCAGTAATATCCCACTGTAGACAAGTGTTTGTGTTGTGGAAGATGCTAGTTTAGCTTGTACTATTGGCTTTCATGGTGATTATGTAAACTTACCTTTTATTTCTTCATGTGAGACCATACTAGCATTATATAAGAACACATTGGGTATTCTTGGTTATGTTAGCTAAGAGAGGATACTATATTTCAATGTTAATACAACACATTGTAGCTATATGTTGTTAGATCATCTCTGTGATGTATGGCAAGGCAATGTGTGGATGTGAAACCATATCATTGATTATTGTTTCTCTTTCTCAGTTTCACTCTTTCTAAGTCAATAAACCTGAAGTCAGACTGACATTCTGTCTCCAGACTCTTGGGAGGTGTTTAGAGGTGTTCAGCTATGTATGAGGACAGAACAGGTTTGTTTCTTTCTTTGTCGCCACAGCCTACCTGAGTATTGCTGCTGACCATGTCCATCCCTTTATGACCACAGTGTACCCATCTTCTGATGGCTACTTCCAGCAGGATAACGTGACATGTCACAAAGCTCAAATCATCTCAAACTGGTTTCTTGAACATGACAATGAGTGACACTGTACTCCAATGGCCTCCACAGCCACCAGATCTCAATTCAATCGAGCACCTTTGGGATGTGGTGAAACGGGAGATTCACATCATGGAGGTGCAGCCTACAAATCTGCAGCAACTGCGTGATGCTATCATGTCAATATGGACCAAAATCTCTGAGGAATGTTTCCAGCACCTTGTTGAATCTATGCCACAAAGAATTAAGGCAGTTCTGAAGGCAAAAGGGATTCCAACCCGGTACTAGCAAGGTGTACCTAATAAAGAGGCCGGTGAGTGTATGTGTGCGCTCTACAAACATTATAAACCATAACTTACTGCATGAATACTTTATTCAGGTATGGCCATTCAGAATAAATATGGCTTCAGCCACGCTGGTGACTTGGTTTTTGTTGTAGGCTTATTGTTTCACATTTTTTCTACTCAAGCTACTTTTTATACATATTTTTGCTGTTAGTCTCCTCTTACCTTTTGAATTCTCCTGACTGTTAATACACAGTTCATTTCAGCAAATTAGCATTGTCCAGCTGTGGATAGACATCTGAGGAAGGAACATAAAGAGAGAGGTCCTGCTCAATGTAAATCAATCAACCAACCTATCAATGAATCTACAATCTAAACTGTTGAATCTATCAAAACAGTTTTCCATTAGCCCACCTTTGCATTGTGTTCGCTGTCTACTCTGCCAAGTGTGGCTGTTGGGTATTGAACTCGGGTCTGTTTACCCTTGGAAAAGACGGGAAAACTGTAGATAGATACAGAGGTAAGAAAGTGAACCAGATGAACAAAAAAGAAACACTAGAATTGTAACTCAAAATGATCAAAAAATCTCAAGTAAGTGTGATGGCACTTCTCTCCTGTTCACTAATTACCTTTTCACTGTGACTAAAGCTTTGTTCCCTTGTTTTCTCCACTCCCTTTATTACTCCTCTTCACAGTATATTAAAAAAAATGTCTCATTTCTATTTTTGGCATCTGTCCATTATTCTTCATCAGTCTGGGGAATCTCTTTCTTTTCATCATACGATATTTTGGTTGTTTTCTGGGTCTTTTAAAGCCATAGTCCACCCATTCAATCATTATTGTATGTTTTTCTTATTTTGGTTCAAGACTATGCATCTGTAACCTTTGATAAGCCTTCATCACTTTGTTACAGTACTTGGTTTGAGGTTACTTTTGATTGACGTTGGCATGAAATATAATGTGGGAAACATTGATTTCCGTTGATGGCAGTGAATGACAATGTCAGCCAGCGATGGCTGTAGCAAAGTAAAGAAGGCTTATTATAGGTTGTAGTCACTCCTGGCCCACACCACGACTAGACTATTTCCATTATTAGACCAAGATGAACGAAAGTTCATCCAAATGTTGTCAATCTCTTTAATAGCTGCCTTATACTCCACAGACAGTTTTTCCTCTCCATGTTTTTGTTTTCTTTCGCTAGTATCTTCCTCATCTGCCCATGTTTCATCAGTGTGGAGATCCGCTTTCTTCTCCTCATCCCCCTTTTGATATTTTTTCATGTCACCTGTTTGGACACTTTCACTGTCATGACTATGATGCTGGCTGGAAATCGAGTGCAGATGCTTCAAGAAAATGGAAAAACAGACAAAGTGGTACTGTTAAACAAAAAAACAACAACTATTTTATCAGAAAAAAGACTGATCATATTTATACTTTTTTTCGGCCTGATACATATGAAAGCATTCAAAGATATCTTACTTACTCATCTAACCTCTTCGCAACAATGTTGCTGTGCTAACTGCTCAACTCTGACCTTCTAGAATATCGCAGAGCTGGCTTGGATTAGAAGAAGTTTATTTTTCCAGAAGGTACTTTGTTTGTGGTGTCAGGTGCATAAAGGCAATATTAATCAGACACATTTAAGCACATTAACATTGCATAAAGTAACGGTACATTACATCTCCAAAATACAGTACATAGTCAAAAGCAGTACATTTACATCAACCCACTACAATAAAGTAGCTAAATAATAAAGAGTTTGACATGCAACTCACTCTACGAGCACCATTGAACTGATGATCAGCTCAGAATGTGAATGAAAAATGTGTAGGTCTACATTCCATGCATTTGCCCAGTACCTTTTCTCTAATATTAGGTATGAAAATATGACTTTCAATGTAACAATTTACATCTCCAATAACAGCTTATTCCCTACAGTATTATAGTGAACTGCATGTGTAAAAGCAGTGTGCTATATGTGTAATGCCATTTAAAATTTTACCTACAGTCGGTTACCATGGTAGCCGGCGTCAAATGGTCACCACTTGTGTGATATCACTGTGTTACAACATATTCTGTCATATTTGTTGTATCTCGCATCTCATCTGTATCTCGCATCTCCTAGCAATAATAACCATGGCACCTCTGATGATGTCACTGTGACATCATGAAATGTAACAGTGGCACGCAGGTTCATTCCACGCTGAACATTTTAAATTACTATAGCCATGTATACAACCATGCACTAGGCTGGGCCTGCATCGGCCTTCAATAAAACCACCTCCAATGCCCTCAGTAATGCTGACATTTTAGTGGCAAACACATATTGATAGATCTTACCATAAGTCAGCCCAAAACAAATACACACCCTATCTACAACTATCTGTTAGCAAACACTTTTCCAGCTTTCTCTTTGTACTACCAATGTATTATATAGCAAACAAAATGTTCATGGAACACTCGTAAGTCTTTTTAGAGATATTTTTTTCAAAAAAGCATATTAACGCAAGTTGTTCAGAAACAATGATTACAAATTCCAGATTGCATCAAATCTAACAATGGTTAAATACATGCTTCTTACCAATTAATTGATTTATTAATGTTAATGCACACCAAGACAAAACTTGAATATTTTCTGTGCACAATACTGTACAACTTAGCAGGACATTACATCATTTTGATAACAATCATTGCTTTTTCACTGAAACATTTGGAACATTTGGTCAATGGTCAGTCTTTCTCCAACTACCTGACTACCAGAATGTTCACATACTCAAGACTCTATCCCTATGGCATTGTTTGTGACATCATATCATTGTGACATCACATCAAACTGTACTTGTGCCTGTAAAGATGCAGTTTGGGTATTTTCTCTGTAGTTACTGTAACTGTATTAATCCAAGGGCTGAGATTGGTGGAACTCACATTGCAGTATTTATGCAAAAGCTCTTTTATTACATTAGCAAATTAAATCCAAAAGTAGTTTGGGGTACTGTAGAAACCATTTACCACTGCCATAAGACCACCTCACAGGTTGATGATTTCAGTTCTCATAATTTGTACAAGTGATATATACACCAAGGAAATACACCACTCGTAAAATATACCACTTGTCCTGATTTAGTGCTATCTCAAACCTAGACGTGTTGATCCTTTGATTGCTTTTGATTGAATTAGTAGGATAGAGAGGGTGAATAGTGTCTTTTTGGTTTTGTTTTCAAATTCATGCATATTACCCTAACCCCAAAAACAAGAGAAATACATGTTGCTCACCATTAATTACTTATGGAAATTCACACCAAAGACAACATTTTTATAACAATTAAGGCCTTTTGACTGAAATGTTTGTAAAATGTTGTACAGAGGACTTACCAATGCTGAGTCTTTCTCCATCTACCTGATGCCCGGGAAGTTCACATACCCAATACTACCCTATGGCAACCCATGTATGATGTCATCGTATGGAACATCTACACAATTGTGATATCATATCAAGCTGTAACACATGTGTTTGAGCCTATGGAGTTGTGTTGTGTAGATTGTCTCTCTAATTAGTAATGTAAGGGCTGCATTTGATGGATGTGTGTTCAAAGTAGCTCTTTTTCACATGTTATAATAAAATCAATGACATAATCAAAACAAAGTTTTCAGGTATAGTAAAAACAAACTTCCACTGTCATTAGACTGCCCTCAAGTATATGATTCCAGTTCTCAGAATGAGCCATGAGTCAGGAAATGTGGTGTTTTACAAACAGTTTTAACCATCATTTGCGATGCTTTTTTCTTTTCTTTTTTTAAATGACGGCAACAAAATCTGCGATGGCCCTACATCCAGTTACATTTTTGAAGTCCCTCTGTATCAGAAGAGGTTTTATGCTCTCATCTTTAAACCCAGATGAACATGTATTTTAATCTGAACTGTCCTAGACTATTAAATATAACGTAGATGTTTCACTTTAAATGGTGACTGACTACGACTTGAGTTTGTTTTGTGTGAATCTCAACTCTCAAGACCATTATTGACCAACTCAATGACACTGAATCACCTTCATGATCACATTACTGGACACATGTAGGCCAACTGCTCATTTTAAAATCTAAAATAATCTTTGTCATGATGGCCATTTAGGATGGAACGGGACTCGCCCGTTAATAAGAAACGCCCGTTAATAAGAAACCAACTCCAGACTTGATGAGGTGAGGGGAGAGGAGGAGGGTGAGACTTGAGTGCAGGGGAGAGGAGGAGGAGGGTGAGACTTGACTGGGTAAGGGGAGAGGAGGAGGGTGAGACTTGACGAGGTGAGGAGAGAGGAGGAGGGTGAGACTTGACTAGGTGAGGGGAGAGGAGGAGGAGGGTGAGACTTGACTAAGTTATGTGCAATTCTCCTGGGGAAGGAGAAGGACTGGAGAGGAGGGGGAGCCCAACGGGCCCGCCGAGCCAGAGAAGAGCCACTCCAACAGCAGCACGCTGTCCGGCTGGCAGGACAACATTATCTTCGTCAACAAGTTCTTCCACCAGGTACAGATGTGCAGAAGTACCATGGGCTCAAGTTGTTATCGTTTAATGTTGTCTAAAAATATGAAGAGTAAAGTTTTTAGACGTTTTAGAAGAGTTACCAGATTAAACAAATGAAACAAACCTACAATTCACATGTCGTATTTTCACTGTAGAAAGATATGATATGACAGAAATATGTTAGCATTACCGTACGTTTAATGCTCATTTGATTTCCTCACGGTCACCACTTGCTTTTGAATGCAGTATTGATCTGAATGACCCTATGAGATGAGTTCTATTGGACTGTCCTCTAGTGGACGGACTGTATCACTCCATCGAAGACACATTCTTAGAAATTTGACTCCAACACACTCATTCTCAGGATGAAAATAGAGATCATGTGTGTGTGCAGTCAGGAGAAGGAGAGGAACAACCTCCTGGAATTATATTATATAATTATAATTATATAATAATTATAATTATAATGTATTATCATAATACATTATAATACATAACGTATATTCTAGTAAATCTCCTGATGTCTCTATCTTCCCCCTGCAGGCCTTCCTGTTGCCGTCCTGCGAGGCATCAGCGACCCGCAAGGTGATCAAGGTGTACAGGAAGTTGATCCTGCAGGAGCAGCCCACCTTCATAATGGAGCCGGAGAAGAGCAGCTAGGACGAGGTGGAGGAGACCCAGAGCAGCTGCTCACCACGGAGATGGACAGCACGCATGTACAGGTGAGGACCGAACACACGCCACACACCACACACACACACACACACACAGATGATGTTGTCTCAAACATGCACTTACTTAGGGTTAGCACTGCCTATATAAATAGATAATAACAAGTATATATATATATATATATATGCTGGGGACATGTAATAAATTAGTAATAAGCATAGTGAAAAGACAATTATACATAAAAGGAGGTAAAACCCCCATAATAAAGTGGGCATGCGTAAGTGCTGTGATATATTAACAAACATTTTAGAAAAAGGTAGACGGTAATAAGTGCTGATGTCCTACAATTCGAGAAAATCACACACTATATATACATACATATGTAAACCACACACAGAGACAAATAAATATGAAAGTGCTGAAGTATAATACATGCTGTAGTATAATAAATACAAATATATA
Source organism: Argentina silus (assembly GCF_951799395.1). NCBI lineage: Eukaryota > Metazoa > Chordata > Actinopteri > Argentiniformes > Argentinidae > Argentina > Argentina silus. Next base: position 39,914,123 of record NC_139654.1, read on the forward strand.
TATATATATATATATACATTCAACAAACACTTTATTAGCAACACCTGTACACATTCTCATGGTGGAGGTGGTGTAATGGTGTGGTGAATGTTTTTTTGGCACACTTTGGGCCTGTTAATACCAATCAATCATATTGCTTGAATGCCACAGCCTATTTGAGTATTGTTGCTGACCATGTGCATGCCTTCATGGCCACAATTTACCCATCTTCTAATGGCTACTTCCAGCATGCTAATGCACCATGTCGCAAAGCAAAAGTCGTCTAAAACTGGTTTCAGAAACATAACAATGAGTTCTGTGTTCTTCAGTGGCCTTCCCAGCCACCAGATCTGAATCAAATACAACACCTTTGGGATGTGGTAGAACGGGAGATTCACAGCTTGGAAGTGCACCTGAAAAATCTACAGCAATCGCGTGATGCAATCATGTCATCATGGACCAGAATGTCAAAGAAATGTTATAAACATCTTGTGGAATCAATGCCACAAAGAATTGAGGCTGTTTTCAGAGCAAAGGGAGGCCCTACCGAGTATAGTATAGTGTTCCTAATAACGTGCTCAGTGAGTGTGTATATACAGTGCGGGAAAATAAGTATTCAACACATCAACAAATGTTTAATTCAACATATTTCCATTGCAGCCATTCACATGAAATTTAGATCAGACATAGGTATTAACTCAGTACAACTACTCAGCTAAAGAATTTGTAACACCAATCTATAAAAAAAAGTTGTGCAATTCTCCAGGGGAAGGAGAAGGACTGGAGAGGAGGGGGAGCCCAACGGGCCTGCCGAGCCAGAGAAGAGCCACTCCAACAGCAGCACGCTGTCCGGCTGGCGGGACAACATCATCTTCATCAACGAGGTCTTCCACCAGGTACAGCTGACCCTGTATCCCTTGCTGCAGTGTTGACAGGAGGCTGCTGCTGAGGTTCCTCCACTGCTGCACTGCCTCACACATCCAGCAGGGGGCAGCAGCAGAGCAGCTCAGGGCTCTGCAGCACAGGCTGGATTTTTCCTGCTCCTCCTTTGTGGACCTGTCAGCATAGGAGCAGAGGGACACAGCACAGAGCTCATCCCACTTAGACACAGTCCGTCTGGGGTAAGGACAGACACACTGATCTCTGATGAGGAGGAGGGAGGAGGATTTCTCATTGTACAATGTACGCTCCCTCCTCTGTCTCCCCTCAGCTCCAGCAAAGCCCTCCTCCTGCAGCTCCTGTACCTGGTCCCTGTGGGAGGTGAGGCGTGCTGTGTCCCTCTGCAGTGCCCTTGGTGGAGAGCTGGACCTCAGTGAGACTACAAACCAAAGTTATACATAGTTAGTGTATAGCTGGTATATGATTCCAATTCTCAGAATGAGCCGTGAATCAGGAAATTTGGTGTTTCACATAATTACCAATGTTTTTTTTAATTGTTTTTTAATGACTGCCATGGGAGTGGCTGTGGACAAAATCTGCGATGGCCCTATATCCAATTACATTTTTGAAGTCCCTCTCTATCAGAAGAGGTTTTATGCTCTCATCTTTAAACCCAGATGAACATGTATTTTAATCTGAACTGTCCTCGTCTATTAAATATAACTTTTAGATTAGATTCAACTTTATTGTCATTGTGCAGAGTACAAGTACAGAGACAACGAAATGCAGTTAGCGTCTAACCAGAAGTGCAAAATAGCAGAAAGTCCAATGAACAGTATTTACAGGTAGTGCAATATATGATCAGTAGTAGTGCAGTATGATATAGCAGTGCAGTATAGCAGTATATGAGTAACAGTAGCATTATAGCAGAATAAATAAATAGTTACAGTATGAACAGTGTAGCAGCATATGAGCTGTATGGGTAATGCAGTCTAGCAGTATATATGTATTAACAGTAGCATGAGGTAGATAGCAGAATAAATATAAATATGGAATGCCGTATAAACAGGTATGTACAGTATGTGCAGTGTATTAAAGAAAATATAAGGATATGTGCATTATGTGCAGTATGAACAGTATGGACAGGTATGTACAGAAGAGCAGTGGTATGAGTAAGAGCAGGGGAGGGGAGTGGAGTAATAGTGCAATAGTGCAATTGTCCAGGGGGGGGGGGGGGGGGTGGGGGTTGCAGGGGTAGTGGGTTGTCAGGTCGGTGCAGTGTTCAAGTTCAGTAGGGTGACAGCCGCAGGGAAGAAGCTGCCTCTGAACCTACTGGTTCGGGTGCGGAGAGACCTGTAGCGCCTCCCGGAGGGGAGTGGGGTGAAAAGTCTATGGTTGGGGTGAGAAATGTCCTTGACGATGCTGCGTGCCTTACGCAAGCATCGTTTGCCCTGGACAGCCTCGATGGAGGGGAGTGAGGAACCGGTGATGCGTTGGGCAGTTTTCACCACCCTCTGCAGTGCTTTCCGGTCCGATGCCAAGCAGTTGCCATACCATACTGTGACACAGTTGGTAAGGATACTCTCGATGGTGCAGCGGTAGAAATTCACCAGGATCTGAGGAGACAGATGGACCTTCTTTAGTCTCCTCAGGAAGAAGAGACGCTGGTGAGCCTTCTTTATCAGGGTGGAGGTGTTGAGGGTGACTTGAAATGGTGACTGACTACTGCTTGAGTTTGTTTTGTGTGAATCTGTAATGACACCAACTCTCATTACAGACCATTATTGACCAATAAGACACTTTACTACATTTCTATTTCTATCTCTCCACAGGACAAAAATCATTCCTATGGGATTTCTCATAGAGTGAAATAGGGCAGATTTCTTGACAGATTTCATGTTGACAGACATCAATAGCAGACTCCAAAGTCACTAGGTCTCAACTACCCAGCTGAAGCATATTGAACAACACTTATTGGATTTGTGTTCTAATGGCCTACTCTATGTTACTACTCTAACTCTAAGCCAGAGCTAACTTCGGAGCGTGCTCTCCATTTTATTAACCAAAATGCCACTAATTGAAAACAGGTACGGTCACGTGAATCTAGGGAAATGGCACAAGAAAGACGCAATCCTAGCAACGACAATTGTCAATAGCACTAATTATTCTGCTCTGCATTTAATGCGTTGTTTTTAGCACTCAATGTTATATTTATTTTGTGTTTGCGTGTCTGTCTAATTTTTTGGCTGTCTAATTTATTTTCTGTTTGTGGCTATCTAAGGACAGTACACTAGACGTTTACTTAAGACTGATGTAATATTCAAACTGTCTCGCACTACAGGTATTCAACATGTTCTTCTCTCTGTTGTAGCTCCTGTAGGTGTTTACTATGCCCTGACTGATATCAGGACTTTGGCAGAGGAGATGGATAAATTGGCTAATGGTACTACGTAATCACGAGAAATGTTGGGAAATTAGACTAATATATAATAATATATGCAATTTAGCTACCGCTTTTATCCAAAGCGACTTACATTGCAGTGAGTGCATACTTTTTTCAGTATGTATGGTCCCAGCAGAAATCTAACCCACAACCTAAGCGTTGTTTGCGCCATGCTCTACCAACTGAGCCACAGAGGACCAGGAATAAAGTCCCAGAGACCCAAATTGTCAACATTCTAGAGCACCAAGGGCGACTTCATTTTGTAGCTAATCCAAGTATTATTGCTAGGTGAATACCACATAAAACACTTGGCACTCCAGGTGGTGAGTGTACCGGAATTCTTTGGCAGTGAGTGAGTTAAACGCAGATGACGGTTCAAGATACAGCATCAGTAGACAAACATGTTTTGCAGCGCTCACTCAGTCCTGTACATCATGCATGCTCATGGTGTCAACTCAACGTATTGTATGTGTGAAATAGGACAAGCAGATCTCACTCACTAGTAAGATGAGGAAAGTGGTTCTTTTATATTTCCTGTTGTTACTTTTATATTTTTTCATGTTTTTATTATTCATTTTGGTAATTCTTGATTATTATACTTTGTTTAAAAATAATCAAAGAGGGGACTGTTGGAATTGTACAATATTCTATGTGCCTCTCGACCTTTCACCTAGTGGTACCATGCCATAACCAGTACACAATGCAGAGACATGAAATCAGATGCTAGGGAATGGGGGGCCTAGGACCTGTAGCCCTCCAAGGCCAAATTCCATTGCAAGTCCATATATTCTAGTAGTAGTGTTACTATACTGGTACAGAGTACACAGTGTGTCTTTATTCTTGATGTAAAGTTGGAGGACATTACATATGAATTAGTTTAGTTGTGTTTACTTAATGTGGGGATGAAATATGTTCCTCTGACACTAGACACCAAAATCACTACTATAGAGAGTGAAATGTTTGATTCTGTCTTTGAGATTCTTATAGCCCAATTGTGTGCAATAATATCTATTTACTAAAATCTGATCTTTAAGAAAGATATTTTTCTCCCTCTTTACGCAGTCTTGGATATTGCTCTGTTAAAGAGAAACAATGTTTCTTCTGGAACTTTTTCAAGTTTAATTGTGGTATGATTTCTGAGTAGTTTCTTGACTATTAAAGTGATTCTACGAGATAATTTCTATAATCTCAGCCTACAGTTCTCAATGTAGCGCTAATGAGTTGGAAACGGGTCCCTGTTACATGCCCTCAGTGTGGTGCGTATGTGTGTGGATTCCACGTAGACCAGTGACATCGACACACTTAACAGTAATGCTGCTTCTAAAGTTGGCGATGATAAACTAGGGAGTCTGTGGCTGAATGAGATAAAACAGTGATTCAATTGATTATATTTGTACAAACTATGCATTGATAATTCAGACACAAAATAAGAGGTTAAATAATACAGAAATAGTTATTGCCATATCCCGTAGCTTCTCTTTAATGATTCATTCATAGATAGTGACAATTCAAATAATTTGAAAATATGTGGCTGCACTGTTACTAATGCTATAAATGCAACACATGCTTATAATGTGCAAACTGAATTATAAACCCATTATAAAAGGAAACCTTAGTGTTAAGTGTCACCAAAAGAAAAGAAAACACAGAGACATTAAATCAATTTGAGATACTCTATCAGTCATTTATTTGCAAATATATGTAATAAGTGTCTGTAAGTAAAGACAATGAGACTCCTGTGGCCCTGCATATCAGAGAGAGAGAGGGGAAAGGGAGAGAGAGGGGACATAACAAGAAGGCATGTGAGGTTATTATTTAAACTTTAACTAGAATACTTATTGGATTTCACTGAAGTATCTTTTGCGGTTACCGATGGAGTCTGACCCTGTGGAATTCCTAAAAACGAAAGAGAGAAAAAAAGAGAAAGAGAGGGGGAGGGGGAGTGCAACTTTAGTGGTAAGAATAAAATTACTTCCAATCATTTAAAATGACTTATTCCGATTACTTAATAGCAAGTGTGTGTGTGTGTGTGCCCCCTCAGAAGGACGCCATGAGAAGCTGAAGGTGGTGCTCCAGGAGGCTCGAGACTCCAACGACCAGAGACTCTGTGTTGAAGTACCAGGGAACCTCCTGACCAAACATGTCGTCCAGAAGCATCATCAGCCCGCCCTGAGGTAAGGCTCTGAGTTACTGCTAGTTCACAGTACTCATTTAAACTGAACAATAGATTGGATGCTAAATACTAGAGAGAAGGAACAGTAACAACATCAGAACTTGTCTGTACCTTCAGGTGCAGCAGGCATCTCTCAGCCTCTGGTTTCATGTTGCTGGCAGGCAGGCAGGAGTGTAGGAGAGAGTACAGACGCTCCACAAAACCACCAGGTTGCTAACAGCAAACATAGGAGGAGAGAGCAGAGAGTCATATGAACTTGTCAACAAAGTCACCCTGTAACAGTCTTCAGTATAAGAACAGTACTCACCACCACCAGGGGCCTCCCCACCATCACCCCAAACAGAACCAGCTCATAGAGGATGCCTATGAGGTTGACATGGCTAATCTAACAAAAGACAAAAACGTTTACAACAAAATAGCAATGATATTAAAAAGAAGGACCCAATACAGGCACAGGTAATCAATGTGAGACTATTGAAGTGAATTAACTAACCTGATGTTCTGCCAGCTGTCTACTGTAAAATGTAATTAAATGTCACATACCCTCTTCAAAGTCGCTGTCGCTTTCCTCTTCACGATCGCGAACCTTGCAAAAAAGAAAACACGAACAACCCGTCGTAGAGACGGCAGACCGCAGTCCAGCACTCGCGCAGCCAATCCTGAAAAACACCGAGGCATTTTTCAGTCCGTTTTGCTCAGAAAATCAGCAGGTTTGTGTCGATGTGAACATCAACTGAAGTCTGTTGTTATCTGGAGCGGACTGAACATTCCATAGAATGTTGCTAATGTTCTATATTGAAAGGTTGCATAGCAACACACCGTTTTGAAAATAATGAGTAATAATGATGCATGACATGTATCATGAACACTTTTCAAAAATGCGTTACCATGTGACCTCTAGAAATAGAACATGAGCAGCCTTCTATGTTTGATCCAGCGCTACGCAGCAACACACCTCTGATGATGTTGACATTGACGAGACCCAGCTAGTCTTCTGAGCGCTAGCATTACTACGCCACTAGCATTAGCAACGAAAGGTACTGAGAAACGCAGGTTTGGCTGCGGGAGTGCATGGATAGCGGACTGCCATTTCTACGACAGGTTGTTGTTCCTGTTTTCTTTTTGAGAGTACAGCGACTTCGAAGCAGGTATGTCACGTTTAATTACATTTTACAGTAGACACGTGGTAAACAAATGCATCTGTGTAATGGCAAGACTGTTGGTCCGTCAGTAGCAACGGTGGTAGCATTGTTAGCTTTAGCTTGAACTAGCTCGCTTGCTCGTCACCAACATGCATGTTCGACTTGTGCCGTGTTGTTTTAGCAACACGTATCGAGTGGTTGTCTAACTATCGTTCAGATATGGTCTTCTGAGCGCTAGCATTACTACGCCATTTGCATTAGCAACGAAAGGTACTGAGAAATTCCTCGGTGGTAGGTATGTCACGTTTAATTACATTTTACAGTAGACACATAGTAAACAAATGCATCTGTGTAATGGCATGACTGTTAGTCCGTCAGTAGCAACGGTGGTAGCATTGTTAGCTTTAGCTTTAACTAAGACTGTGAGGTGGAGGAGGCCAGACTAGACCAGCTATTCCACTTAGACACAGTCCGTCTGGCGTAAGGACAGACACACTGATCTCTGATGAGGAGGATTTCTCATTGTACAATGTATGCTCCCTCCTCTGTCTCCCCTCAGCTCCAGCAAAGCCCTCCTCCTGCAGCTCCTGTACCTGGTCCCTGTGAGAGGGGGGCGGTGAGGCGTGCTGTGTCCCTCTGCAGTGCCCTGGGTGGAGAGCTGGACCTCAGTGAGACTACAAACCAAAGTTATACATAGTTAGTATATAGCTGGTATGTGATTCCAATTCTCAGAATGAGCCATGAATCAGGAAATTTGGTGTTTCACATATAAGCATTAGCAATGTTTTTTTGAATTGTTTTTTTATGACTGCCATGGGAGTGGCTGTGGACAAAATCTGCGATGGCCCTATATCCAATTACATTTCTGAAGTCCCTCTCTATCAGAAGAGGTTTTATGCTCTCACCTTTAAACCCAGATGAACATGTATTTTAATCTGAACTGTCCTAGACTATTAAATATAACTTGAAATGGTGACTGACTACTGCTTGAGTTTGTTTTGTGTGAATCTGTAATGACACCAACTCTCATTACAGACCATTATTGACCAATAAGACACTTTACTGAATTTCTATTTCTATCTCTCCACTGGACGAAAATCATTCCTATGGGATTTCCCATAGAGTGAAATAAGGCAGATTTCTTGACAGATTTCATGTTGACAGACATCAATAGCAGACTCCAAAGTCACTAGGTCTCAACTACCCAGCTTAAGCATATTGAACAACACTTATTGGATTTGTGTTCTAATGGCCTACTCTATGTTACCTAGTGATAGGTTTGGGAATTGTTATCTGGGTTTCGTTCTTCCTGGTACATCATCTAGGACTACCTTCTGACTATGTACAACACTCACACACACATGCTAGATATTCTGCCTGATGGGAGGGCAGGACAGTGATGTCAGGTTTGTGTGGTCATTTGATTGTTGTTGTTGTAATGGCTTAATTACACCTTATTTGGCTCTGTTCTAACCTACCACTCTAGTCTTACACACACGTTGCTGGGGAAATGGCACAAGAAACACGCAATCCTAGCAACGACAATTGTCAGTAGCACTAATTATTCTGTAATACTGATGCATGACATGTATTTTCAACACTTTTCAAAAATACGTCACTGTAATGTATTGGCATTATTACAACTTTGTGTTTCCAATGTATTAATAAGGGCTTTCCCTATTGGCTGTGTAAGAGTCCTTAGCTGTTGTGCACATGCGCTGTACTCTGTCTTAAAATTGATCAGTAAACGAGCATCCACGTAATGTTCGGTCTCCGTTATTGAAACCGTGAATATATATAACTCTAAATATATTACAATTTGGCGACGAGGATGGGATATCTAATGAAAGATGACGAGAGACAACTTTGCAGCAAGTAGAACGCAATAAACGAACTTTGTAGCTCGAAAGAAAGAGGCTAGCAAACGGAAGCTAAGTAGCTAAAGGCGACTACAAGCTAGCAAGATAGCTAGTTTCCAAATCGGTGCGTTAGCTGAATACAAAGAAGGACAGGAAGATTTCGAATCTTACTTGGAAAGACTGGAACAGTGGATGATCGCAAACGAGGTGGACACTGACAAAAAGGTCAGCGTGTTTCTGTCGGTAATCGGAGCGGATGCCTACAGACTTAGCAAAGAATTTAGTCAGTCCTGAAAAACCTAGCACACAAACCTACGAGGAGCGAAGCGAGTCGCTCAGTGAGCATTACAAGTCGAAACCGCTTGTCATCGCGGAACGTTTCCGTTTTCAACAAGACGGTGAGTCTGTCTGATTACATAGTAGCTTTGAAGCAACTTTCAACTCATTGTGAGTTTGGTGCACATCTTAATGATGCACTCCGTGACCGTTTCGTTAGTGGGTTAAAAGCTGAGGCTGTGCAGAGGAAACTTTTATCGCAACCAAGACTAACATTCAAGACTAAGACTATTAAGTAATAAACAAAGTCAAACAGTCAGAACAAAAGGCCTGATTAGACAAAACTTGATGACGAAATGTAGTTCTTGAATGTTATTGGTGTATGTAGACAGGAATCAGAAACACGTTGAATAGAAGGCGTTAACCTGTGTGAAATCTATAAAGACAGGTGACTGAGGAGATAACGGGGTCGGCTCTCATGTTCTGCGGGAATAAAGTCTTTGAATGAATCAACAGCTCTGGTTAACGGTATTTTATTTTTAAGTATTATAACTTAAAATCTAAGACATTAGCATTAGCAAGGAAGGCCTGAAAAATGCCTTCGTGTTTTTCAGGATTGGCTGTGCGTGGACTGGGACAGCCGTTTCTACGACAGGTTGTTGTTGTTGTTTTTCTTTTTTGCAGGGCTCCCGTTGGGAGGACAGCGAGAGCGACTTCGAAGCGGGTATGTGACGTTTAATTACATTTTACAGTAGTAGACACAGTCAACAAATGTATCTGTGTAATGGCATGACTATTTGTCAGTTAGTAGCAATGGTAGCATTGTTAGCTTTAGCTTGAACTAGCTAGCTTGCTAGTCACCTACATGCATTTTGGACTTGTGCTGTGTTGTTTCACAACAAATATTGAGTGGTTCAGAGAGAGTCTAACTATTGTTATTGCTCATACTTATTCTTCTTTTTCTTATCATTATTATTCCAATTCTTCCGATTTTTTGGTATGCTACTCCTCCTACAGCGTTCAAGCTATTTAGACTAATCAAACTTTAAAACGTGCGGAGAGGTATTTTAAAGTCATGATATTTATTCCGATTCCGAACCCTAGCACATATTCCTGACCAGTCAGCGGGTAATGCCGCCATTAGCCTTCCTTCTCCACATACCCACTAGTAATCTGCCACTGGCTCATTCTGGCTAAGATATATATCGATTAGAGGTATGCCTCCTGGTGCCCCAGGAGCCCCTAATCTCAGTACCAGTGGTCCAGAACAGTTTCTTTGCCTATCTTGTTTTATCCTGCGCCTCTCATTGGATACTTCTTCTTCTGTCTCAAACATGTTAGGGCTACTTTAGTACTACCTTACGGGTCGCATTCGTATATTGCTTGGTTATAAGCTACTTTTGGCCTAGGTTGTTCCATATTCCAAGGTACAACGGGTGCCACGTGACGTGACAGTCCCCTTTAAATTTCCCCAGGTTTGCGGTGCCATATGTTATGTTAAGTGGTTTGTCGAAGCATTCAAACTTTTGCTTCCAATCAATTGAATCCGGGGATCTCCCTCTTTTTCTCATCTATTCTCACATCTATTTTTCTGCATTGGTCTCTAAAAGTTTGATCATAAAACGGTTGGTATCTGGTGTTGCTTAAGATACCCAAACATTCGGCTGGACAATATGGTCGTTTTGATTCTTCTATGGGACAGGACTTTTTATATAACTGTACACATGCCTGGTATGTGTGTGAGTTAGGTACAACTCGTAGTTTTTTAAGTGGTGATGGACAACACATGAGGCAATCTCCTTCTGTTACTGACTGGGCTGTAAACTCTCCCCATTTATACCAATAATTTTGCTTTGCCTGTTCCCATAATGTATTTACGTTATATTCTCTGTCCCTATCTCTTTTGGTTTCAACCTGTGTTTGCTTCACTTCCTGACTCAATTCTCTAGGCAGGGCCTGTTCTATTTGGGACAGCATATAGATTAGTATTATTACTTTATATATCACTAGTCACTTCCCCAGGATCCCCCAGGCTCTACTGTCCTTCCCGTTCGGCTGGGGGCTGGATTTCCGGCCCCTGTTCAGCCTCTGTACCTGTTCCTTCATTTCCTCTGTGCTCCTGTACCATCTTACCCGTTCCTTCGTCTTCTTCTCTGGTTTGCTTTTTCTTCTTGCCTCGGGACCCTGGTGCAGTGGTTCAAGTGGTACCAGGTTAGACTCCCTTGGACTTGTATTGCAGTGGGGGTGGCTCGCACTACCTTGTACGGTCCCTCTCTCCTTGGCTCGTTCCACTTCCTCCGGAAGACTTTGATGTACACCTGGTCTCCTGGAGTTATCGGATTGGGCAGGGGTGGCTCCGGCTCCGGCTGCTTGTCTTTTTCCTGTGAATATGTAACTTTATGTATCTCAGTTAGTTGTTTCATGTACTGCTTTAGTTCCATCTGGAGTTGTTCCAGTGGTGGTCCTTTGTAAGGTATATATTATATCGATTGGCTGTTAAATACAGCCCTCTGATTGGCTTTTAATATCGAGCCTTCTGATTGGCTGTTAAATAGAGCCCCCTGATTGGCTGTTAATATCAAGCCTTCTGATTGGCTGTTAAATACAGCTCCCTGATTGGCTGTTAAATACAGCACTCTGATTGGCTGTAATATCGAGCATTCTGATTGGCTGTTAATATCAAGCCTTCTGATTGGCTGTTAAATAGAGCCCCCTGATTGGCTGTTAAATACAGCCCTCTGATTGGCTGTTAATATCGAGCCTTCTGATTGGCTGTTAAATACAGCCCTCTGATTGGCTGTAATATCGAGCCTTCTGATTGGCTGTTAAATACAGCCCTCTGATTGGCTGTTAATATCGAGCCTTCTGATTGGCTGTTAATATCGAGCCCTCTGATTGGCTGTTAATATCGAGCCTTCTGATTGGCTGTTAAATAGAGCCCCCTGATTGGCTGTTAAATACAGCCCTCTGATTGGCTGTTAATATCGAGCCTTCTGATTGGCTGTTAATATCGAGCCTTCTGATTGGCTGTTAAATAGAGCCCCCTGATTGGCTGTTAAATACAGCCCTCTGATTGGCTGTAATATCGAGCCTTCTGATTGGCTGTTAAATACAGTATAATAGCATTATTGGCTGTTAAATAGAGCCCCCTGATTGGCTGTTAATATCGAGCCTTCTGATTGGCTGTTAAATACAGCCCTCTTATTGGCTGTTAATATCAAGCCTTCTAATTGGCTGTTAAAAAGCATTTTAAAAACATGAATGTAAATGTATATGAAAAGATGTTTTGCTATTGCTAGCTGATGATCGTTATCTCCACTCAACCGAAAATATTTTTGCCCGCCTATTGGCGCTAATTTAACGTTGTGCATGTTTTAAAAAATAAATGAATCCCAACACTGCTCTCCAACTCTGTGGTTAAGTAGATTTGATTTGATTTGATTTGATTTGATGTTTTTTTTTATTATTTTTTATTGACTGGTAGGTAGTGGCATCCTGAGTTTAAAGACACCAGAGGGTCAGACTAATTCATCTGGTGTACTGAGTGGTCTCTGGCATGCCAACACTAATCTCTATTCTCTCCCTCTCTGCTATGTCCCCTGTCGAAAGTCTGGCCCTCTCCCGACCTGCATTTCCACCTGGGAATGTCACTCAGAGCTTCAGAAGGGGGATTATTCCAATAATCCTCGGTCTCAAGGAGGCTCTCGACAATACCAAGTGGCCCGGCTGGCGCTAAACAGAGCACGTAAGGCTGATAAATTTTCTATTAGCTCCATTAGCAGAGCCAATCGCAGCGCCCCATTCCGTTAGTGCGCCATTACTGCCCATTAGCAGAGCCAATCGCAGCGCTCCATTCCATTTGTGCGCCATTTTGTGGGCGGGTGACGTTTGGCTAACTGTGGGCTTTTGTCACACTGCTCAGATCACACCGGTAACCTGGCTTGATATATTGATTTGATCAATGGAATTGTTTATATATATTAATACTTTCTTGTCTTATCAGTTCATAGCAACACACTTGCAGCACTTCTCGTTGTTTGTTGACGAGAGACAGACGCTAGTTCTACGTTCGCTGAAAACTTGATTGAATGATATATTGATTTGATCAATGGAAATGTTATGCTGAATTAATACTTTAATCAGTTTATAACAACACACTATGAGTTCGCTGTTAACGAGAGACGGATAAGAGCGAGTTCGAGTGCTACCTAAGGTAAGCTAGCTGTACGATTGCTGAAAATCTGTGTCAAGTCACTAAAACCAACTTGAATAACTTCCTTATATTAGTTGAATCACTAAGATAAGATCTCCGATGATGAAATATGTGTTTTGTCACTTGTTTGCTGCCGAAATGTTGAAACTGTCCGCTGTGTCTTTTCATTTTACCGTTAAGTGCAGAGAGTGATCCATTCTAGACAGATTGATTTGATTCATAACCATTTTTATTGACAATTAAGTGTATGGTGATAAAGGCTTATGATTGATGACAGGTAGACAGATTTCATTGATTATACTAGTCCCATGATAGACTTTCACAGTTAGATATATTGCTCCTAGTCCCATGACAGACTTTGACAGTTAGATTGACATTCTTCCTCTTGTTGGCCTCAGATGGCGACCAAGAAGCACAGGGCCATGGGGGACAGGACAGTGAGTGGCTGTCTCGCCTCAAGACCTCTGCCACCACTGGGGTTTGGCCCTCTGATGTAGAGGACAGGCCAGCCCCCAGTCAGAAGAGGTGGTATGCTCTCTACCAGAAGGTGAAGTTTGTCTGAGAAATACACCAACAGATTAAACAGATATAAGGTAGGTTGTATATGCCATGACATTGAGCATATTTGTTATGCTGAAAAAGGATCCCATTATCAGTGGTATCGATTGTTGTTGTATCTGTATGTCTTCAGCAGCCAGCCAATGATTGCCTCCACTCTGTGGGAGAACCAGAGGCTGCGGCCAAACTTGAAGCTCTGGTACGAGCACCGATACCAGTGCTCATTTACAACCAGGCCCCAACACCAGAGCACTTCTTCACCCACAGGCTCCTGGCGAGGATGCCCTACCATCTGTGGAAGGTCAGGGTGTGCTGCCCAATGTGTAGGAGGCAGCTCACAGGTTTTTTGTGTTTATTTCAATAAAAACATTTCTATTTTCAAATATAAATCTTTTATCTGAGTTTTATTCAATCAATTTGACACATTGCTAATAGCGAGTGATGCAGTCCATAAGAGAAAGAAACAGAGGTCTGATAATTTTATAACTGATAATTTCAGATGCATAAACAAAGTTACACACACACACAAGTAACAGACCTGTAGGCCCATAGCAGTCAAACAACAGCGAGTGTACATAAACGTCTGTTTGTTATGTCACAAGAAGCAACATATTGGCTCAAGGGATCTTGAATTTACACAAAACAACACTTTGGGAAACTTTGCCTGTTTTTATTTCTGGTGCTGGTGGGATTCGAACCGGTGACCTTCGAATCCACTCTTCCCCCTATTCAAAAAACGGAAAAGGCGTCATTTTTTCTTTTTCTTTAATCGTTTAGACTACATACTGACAAATAAACTAGTAGATAATGGAAAAGAAGCCTCAATTTCTCTCTCTCTCTTTCTTTTCCCTCTTTTTCACACCTTCTTACCCCCCCTTAACAGACAAACTTGTCTTCCCCAGCCCTGGTGCAGTTGGTAAAGCACAGGACTGTATGTTCAATAACAGTAATCCTTAGGTCGCTGGTTCAAATCCGGCTCGAAGAAGGAGCTTTTTTTTACCAAATACATTGATTTAACTGTTTTCAGGTTATACACTTTCATATGATACAACTTGTGTAAATACTGTGATTACATTTTCTCTTGCCACACCTCTAAAGTTCTATAGCCATTGTTCTGAGAAGCACTGTATAATTTACCATATGAACAGCGGTGATTTCGGAGGGAGTGGTGAGGGAGCACAGTAATGGGGGAACAGACATATCTTGCCGATAGGTGTGAAATGTTGAATGCCGATTGATCAGTAAGAAAGCGCTGATTGATCAGTAAGAAAGTCTCCCCATTGTTCATTCTCTCCCGCCCTCTCTCATGTAAGCACAAGCCCATCAGCCGATAGCCTTGGCGGCGCCTACCATTATGTTTAAACTGTATAAAAGGCAACCCTGATAATCGTCTCTTCAGACTTGTGCTGAACAGACCCCCGGATGTACGCTGGGCTGCTGTTACGCTCTTGTCTCTTATTTGCAAGCAATAAATACCGGACTCAGATATTGTGGCTACTCAGGACTTGTTTCTTGATTCTTACCTCCGAAGAGCTGAAGTACAGAGTGGTAAATCCTAGACTTTCACCACAATTTGGGGGCTCGTACGGGACCGTCTGCCCTGAGTTCATCGTCTCTCTGCCAAGAAGGTCAAAACTCGTATACGGACAGGATATATTCCTGGATCCGAAATCCTCCCTTTGAATGTTCGGAACGCAAAGGTTGAGAGAAAGGCGCCTGAAAGGAGAGGGACGGAGTTCTCAGGCACGGCGAGTCCATAAAGACATTGAACTCGGAAGAGGTGAGTCCACAATATTTGTGAATTAAAAATCTGTGTAGGACTAGGTGCTTGCGAAAATTCTAAGCCGGGCTATGGTCGACTTTGTAAATCCCTGGTTGGACCGGGTCGGCAGTTGAAAAGTCCTAGCCGGGCTAGGTCGACTGTTTTGTACGGTTGAAAATCATAAATCTGGGCTGAGGTCGACTGTTTGGAAATCCCTGGTTGGACCGGGTCGGCAGTTGAAAAGTCCTAGCCGGGCTAGGTCGACTGTTTCGTACGGTTAAAAATCCTAAACCGGGCTGAGGTCGACTGTTTGTAAATCCCTGGTTTGACCGAGTCGGCAGTTGAAAATCCTAACCGGGCTAGGTCGACTGTTTGTACCATGCTGCTGGTAAGATAAAGAAGTTACGGAACGGGTCGCGGAAGGTAGATTGGAAGGTTTGGGGATGGAAATCTGAGATGACAATTAGACGGTCACAACAAGAAAAAGGCAGAGCAGCTAACGATGAAAGAGGAAGGGGGAGCCAGGGACGGTAAAGCAAGTTGAATCAAGAAGGTAGACACAAAGTTGAATCAGGAAAGTAACCGCAAGTTAGGTAGGCTAGGGTCTTCTAACCAGTGTCCTATAGTTTTATTGTCTGAGCAGGTTGATGTGGATTTCGACCGCCTCTCTGTCCGCCCACCACGGTACGGCGGAGAATAACCGAGAGTAACCGCCAGTGTCGCCGACTGCAGCTGAAGGACATCATTCCTGTGGAGATGCAGAGGCTGACCAAGTATCCTCTACTGCTTGAGAGCATAGCCAAGTACACACGTACCATAGACTACTACGATTTCACAACGACTACAATTCATGTATGTTCCTGTGGTGAGGTTCTCCTACAAGCCCCCTATATGTTTTTCGCCTCACCTGCACACTTTTTAAACCTTGTCTTTTTAAAACTGCTTTCTCTTTCACCTCCCTTTTTTGCACCTCCGCCCCCTTTACCTAACACCCCCCAACCCACCCCCTCCAGCTCAAAACACTTGCTCACTTTCTGGTGTAGTGCACTTATCGGCCCACATTAACAATGAGATGATGAGTTGATGGATGACTGGTTGACGTTTGGTTGTTGTTTTTGACCCCTAGAGGAGATGGAGGAGAGGGACAAGGTGAAGAGGACAGGAGACTGCTGCAGGAAGATACTCAACTATGTTAACCAGGCCGTCAAAGAGGCAGAGAACAAACGGGTAACCAGGACCGTGTGAATAGACGCCATTGATTAGACCCAACATTGGTGGTCACATGCCGATGAGGGGTGTGCCGATCTCATATTACTTGTTTCCGTAAATTAGGACTTGATACTGGTAATCGGATAATACTTGTGATCGGACAACCAGGACTGTGATTTAAATGCTTAAAATGAAGGAGCAGGTCGTTTAGAATGCCACTGAGCTGCACAAGTTGGTCAGAATGCATATTAGCAAGCACCTGTCATTATTTTTGTGGTATGTTCAATGTTTTGGTTAGTAATATAATGATTCATGATTTACCACAGGACAACATGTGTGATTGTTCAGTGCTCATAAGTGTGTGTGTGTGTGTGTGTGTGTGTGTGTGTGTGTGTGTGTGTGTGTGTGTGTGTGTGTGTGTGTGTGTGTGTGTGTGTGTGTGTGTGTGTGTGTGTGTGTGTGTGTGCACGTTCCTATCCTTACAGGGACTAGAGGACTACCAGAGACGGTTAGACCTGTCCTTACTGAAGCAGAGTGAGAACCCCATGATCTCATAGTTCAAGGTGAGGAGGCGCTCCACTACTCTCCCATTCACTTCTAATCAGAAAGTTTCCCTTTAAGGTTCCTGTTTGATTATTTTGAATTTCTGTAAGTTATTCCCTTGCGTCTGTTATCCGTAGCCTTGTATTCTTGTTTGGCATTGTTACGTTCCCACTCCTACATGTGCGTTTCCTTGTTGTGTTTTGTGTTTCCTTCTGTTTTTCCCTTGACCTGTCACTCTACATTCAGGTGTCCGTCAGCAATTGGCCATTCGTCCCAATCAGTCATCACCATTCCTGACCAATCAGAGGGCTGTCCGTGTCATTTAAAAGCTCCGCTGGCCTTCCCCTCGGGAGTCGACCCAGTTGTACCGTAGCTTATGTTTGCTGTCGATTCGCTGTTGCTTAGTTGTTCGAAACCTCCGACGTACTTATTTACATTTAGTTTTCTTTTGGTATACTTGCGTCATTGTTTACGTATAGTTTTTTTCTCAATATTTGTCTGTCTGTTAAATGTACGCCATAGGGGTAAGGTGAATAGGTAAGAGACCCATGGGTTTACATTTCCAACACGTCGGCTCATCTCTGTTCCAATTCACCAGGTTAGGAGTGGGTGCCGCCCCATGTATGTTCTAGTCTAGTGTAGCATAGCACTTTAGCATAGCCCTGGTAGTATAGATTACTATTGCACTAGTTTAGGACATCACCTTTGTTTATGATTTCTTTGCTTTGGCACCGCTCATAGTTCCCTTTTCTCCTTGGCGTGTGTCTTGTGTTGTGTTTTCCCAGAGGAAATAAATAATTGTATATAGTTTACACTGTGGTTTGTGCCTGTTTAATTCCTGCAATAAGTCCGTGGCACTACCTTTTTGTTGCGACTCCTCTACCGCCCCTAGAAGTAGACGAGTTGTCATCTGGAGTCGTAACAGGCATTATGATTGTTTTCTACTCTGTAAAAGCCAAAAATGTTCAGGAAAAGAAGAAACTGAAGTTTTGATGATGATTTGATGATTCACATTCTCCTGTCGAATATGGATCTCACCAAGAGGAAGATGGTGCATGAGGGACCTCTCTCCTGGAAGGTCAACAAAGACAAGACAATCGGTACGTTGACATGAATGAAATGTGTTTTAGCGCAGAGAGAAAATACTGCATTTGAATTAATTCATTGTACTGTACACAGATTTTTACATTTTACAATGTTTTAAAGTTGTGAACGCCTCTCTGAAGGTATGAGCTTTAATTCTGACTTCTGAAAGAACATAGATTCCACCAACAACTTTGTGTCCCTTAGAAAAATAAGTCACTTCCTCTCTGGGTCTGCAAGCCCCGCCCACAGGGTCCAATCCATTCCAAAATCAGAGGAGGAGGAAGAGTTGCCATTGCCAGATAGGGGAGAGGAGGAAGATTTGAAGGAGGTGGTGGTGGAGGAAAAGGAGGAGGAGGAGGTGGAAGAAGGAGCCTTCCTAGAGGGCGAGCTGGTAGACAGACTACCCTTCTTCCAGGAGAGGTCACACCAGGGCATCGCCGTCAACCACCAGGAACCTGACGCAGAGGAGGCCCTGAGGACCTGTGAGTTCACTGCCCTGGCCTACCCCAGTAGACTAACAAAGCACGGTGCTATACTGTACCATAACCATGTCTTACAGTCAAACTCTTCATGTACGGTCTACTACTCTACATCTATGCTTTTGTTCTGTCAAGAACCTGTGAATTCTTTTTTTTCTTTTTTTTCTTCGATTCTGGGTCCGCTATGGGAGGTGTCTATTTAATTGGTGGAAAGCCGCGGCACCTGTTTTTGGAGAGAATCCGAGTTAGACGGGGAAGTGGAACAGCTTTTTGACCACAAACAATCACCACAAGCTACTGCAAACTAACAAAAGTTATTGTCACAAATTGAAAGAAACAATTCGGGATCAATATATTTTGTTTATGGCATTGAAGAGCCACAGAGAATATTTTTGTTGAACGTTAATGCATAATAAATGCTATTTTGGTTTGAATTCTAACTTTTGATCTCCGCTTTTTTCTCTATCTTGGATTGTGTGTTATTAACCCCGCTCCAGCTTCGACAGTGGCTATTTGAAAGGAGTGTTTTTGTTATTTCGTTATGTTGTTAAAAGAAGCCACAATAGAGGCCACGGTCCTGTAGCTCCCTCTACAGGCCGAACGCTGCATGTCCCCCCACACATACATAGTGTAATGCTTATTTGATTTCCTCCACTTGCTTTTGAATGGAGTGTTGATCTGAATGACCCTATGAGATGAGATGAGTTGCATTGGACTGCCCTCTAGTGGACGGACAGTATCACTCCATCGAAGACACATTCTTAGAAATTTGACTCGAACACACTCATTCTCAGGATGAAAATAGAGATTGTGTGTGTGCAGTCAGGAGAAGGAGAGGGACAATCTCCTGGAATTATATTATATAATTATAATTCTATAATAATGATAATTATGATGTATTATCTTAATATATTATAATACATAACACATATTCTCGTAAATCTCCTGATGTCTTTATCTTCCCCCTGCAGTCCTTCCTGTTGCCGTCCTGCGAGGCGTCAACCTCGGGCCTCTGTAGCAGCCATCTCTATCCCTTTAACAACCATGTGCACCCTTCAGCTACACAGTCACATCTCCATACACGCTGATGATGTCATCTCACCTTTCCTCCTTTCATCAACAGGTGACGCCAGTGTGAAGGAAAAATCGAAAACTCCCTGGTAACACAAAGCCAGACTACAACATAAGGTGACAGATTGGAATTTTGAAGGCCACAAACCGACACTGATATTGGGGGATTGTAACCTGAACAAAATTCCTCCTTTCACCAACCCCAACATATAAATTGACAGTTACCCTGGGGCCTGCTTCTACCATTTCACCAATGTTTTGGAAAAGGGTGGACTGTGTGTGCCGCTGCCAAAAAATGGACACTAGAGGGAAGTCAAGAAGAATTTGTTGGAGCGCTATTGAACCATCAGGGTGTGAATGCTTTAGGAGAAGAAGTGCTACGTGGGCGAAAGTGCAAAGTAAGGTGTTGATTTTAAAATCATAGCAGGCCTGCCTATATAAATAGATAATAACAATTACAAGATAAAAAGAAAATGCTGGGGCCATGTAATAAATTAGTAATAAGAATAATGATAAGACAATTATAGATGACAGGACGTATAACCCCCATAATAATGTGGCCATGTGTAAGTGCTTCAGTTTTCTTCAGTGGCCTTCCCAGTCACTGGATCTGAATCCAATAGAACACCTTTGGGAAGTGGTAGAACGGGAGATTCACAGCTTGAAAGTGCACCTGAAAAATCTATAGGTATTGCGTGATGCAATCATGTCATCATGGACCAGAATCTCAAAGGAATGTTTCAAACATCTTGTGGAATCAATGCCACGAAGAATTGAGGCTGTTTTAAGAGCAAAGGGAGGCCCTACCCAGTATTAATATAGTGTTCCTAATGAAGAGCCCAGTGAGTGTATATGTGGTTGTTAATGGCGGCAGCTAATGGGGATCGATCCTAAAGATAGTGAGAAAGAAAGGAAGACAGGAGTGCTGGATCAGAGACCTTGAGTGGATGAGTGCTGAGACCTGTCCTGCTCAACACCTTCAGACAGGCCATGAGTGAATGACAACTACTACATAGTAGTAAATGATGCATCTGCATGTAGAAGATTATTTTCAAATACATCAAAGTAATTCTTCACATTGAGAGAGAGTCTGTCGAGGGAGAACCCTTCAACTTTAACAATAGATATTAATATGATTTATTTAAACTGTTGGGCCCCTTCATTGATCGCAGATCTGAAATGATGATATGCTGCCCTCTTGTAGACAGACAAGATTACTTGAAGTACACATATTTTAGTGTATGTGAAACCAACCTATTCACTTCCTAAAAGGCTGCAGTCACAGTGCAGATCAGCATTACCACACACAGACAGACTTCTATGAGAAACTCCTACCCTAACCCTCACCCTATGACTGAAAGGAGAGATGGAATTGAGATGGTTAACAGGTGTGCTTCTCCTAGGACTATTGACTACCCCAAATGTGTAGGACGTGGCATAAAATGATCTTTACCTGTGTATTGTTGCATCATACAACATCTGTAGCTATATGTCGCTATTTCTTTGTTAGGTCATCTCTGTGATGTATGGCAAGGCAATGTGTGGATGTGAAACCATATCATTGATTATTGTTTCTCTTTCTCAGTTTCACTCTTTCTAAATCAATAAACCTGAAGTCAGACTGACATTCTGTCTCCAGACTCTTGGGAGGTGTTTAGAGGTGTTCAGCTATGTATGAGGACAGAGCAGGTGTCTATAAGTATTAACAGATGTTTGTTTCTTTGTCGCCACAGCCTACCTGAGTATTGCTGCTGACCATGTCCATCCCTTTATGACCACAGTGTACCCATCTTCTGATGGCTACTTCCAGCAGGATGTGGTGGAACGGGGGATTCACATCATGGAGATGCAGCCTACAAATCTGCAGCAACTGCGTGATGCCATCATGTCAATATGGACCAAAGTCTCTGAGGAATGTTTTCCAGCACCTTGGTGAATCTATGCCACAAAGAATGAAGGCAGTTCTGAAGGCAAAAGGGGGTCCAACCCGGTACTAGCAAGGTGTACCTAATAAAGTGGCCGGTGAGTGTATGTGTGTGCTCTACAAACATTCTAAACCATAACTCGTCTTACTGAATGAATACTTTATTCAGGTTTGGCCATTCAAAATAAATCTGGCTTCAGCCCCGCAGCCACGCTGGTGACTTGGTTTTTTACCTTTTGAATTCTCCTGACTGTTAATACACAGTTCATTTCAGCAAATTACCATTGCCCAGCTGTGGATAGACATCTGAGGAAGGAACATAAAGGGAGAGGTCCTGCTCAATGTAAATCAATCAACCAACCTATCAATGAATCTACAATCTAAACTGTTGAATCTATCAAAACAGTTTTCCGTTAGCCCACCTTTGCATTGTGTTCGCTGTCTACTCTGCCAAGTGTGGCTGTTGGGTATTGAACTCGGGTCTGTTTACCCTTGGAAAAGACGGGAAAACTGCAGATAGATACAGAGGTAAGAAAGTGAACCAGATGAACAAAAAAGAAACACTAGAATTGTAACTCAAAATGATCAAAAAATCTCAAGTAAGTTTGATGGCACTTCTCTCCTGTTCACTAATTACCTTTTCACTGTGACTAAAGCTTTGTTCCCTTGTTTTCTCCACTCCCGTTATTACTTTCACCTGATCCTCCCCTTCACAGTATATTAAACAAAATGTCTCATTTCTATTTTTGGCATCTGTCCATTATTCTTCATCAGTCTGGGGAATCTCTTACTTTTCATCATACAATATTTTGGTTGTTTTCTGGGTCTTTTAAAGCCATAGTCCACCCATTCAATCATTATTGTATGTTTTTCTTATTTTGGTTCAAGACTATGCATCTGTAACCTTTGATAAGCCTTCATCACTTTGTTACAGTACTTGGTTTTGTAATGGCAAAAAATATTTGTACTATTTTGTTTTAGTTTTATATTAAATGTATTGACCTTTCTGTGACCCAATGTACTTTGTTATTTTTAATTATGTGACTGAGGAAGAACCAAAACCGACTGCTCCTTCTCTTGTATCAAAGATGTTATGTGACCTTGGAACACTCCTAACTGCAGGCTGAGGTTTGAGATAGTGGCTCACAACGCCTACGCTTCTTTCCCAGCTTCTTGGTCAGCAAACAGGTGCAAGATATGTTTACCCCAAGACCTATGACGTATGAGCATTGGAGTTAAGGATGGTCTTCTCCTCAGCCACAGCATCAGTATCTGAATCCACACTGTTGGTGAAGGAATGCTGATCCAGCTGACCAACGTTGTATAATACTTTCTATATGCATTAAAACTCTCAACTGAGACCAAACATCGTTTGTTGTTGTTCACTGAAAGATTTCCATAACAATCTGAGGTTACTTTTGATTGACGTTGGCATGAAATATAATGTGGGAAACATTGATTTCCGTTGATGGCAGTGAATGACAATGTCGGCCAGCGATGGCTGTAGCAAAGTAAAGAAGGCTTATTATAGGTTGCAGTCACTCCTGGCCCACACCACGACTAGAATAATTACATTATTAGACCAAGATGAACGAAAGTTCATCCAAATGTTGTCATTCTCTTTAATAGCTGCCTTATACTCCACAGACAGTTTTTCCTCTCCATGTTTTTGTTTTCTTTCGCTAGTATCTTCTTCATCTGCCCATGTTTCATCAGTGTGGAGATCCGCTTTCTTCTCCTCATCCCCCTTTTGATATTTTTTCAGGTCACCTGTTTGGACACTTTCACTGTCATGACTATGATGCTGGCTGGAAATCGAGTGCAGATGCTTCAAGAAAATGGAAAAACAGACAAAGTGGTACTGTTGAACAAAAAAACAACTATTTTATCAGAAAAAAGTCTGATCATATTTATACTTTTTTTTTCAAAGATATCTTATCTTCATCTGACCTCTTCGCAACAATGTTACTGTGCTAACTGCTAAACTCTGACCTTCTAGAATATCACAGAGCTGGCTTGGATTAGAAGAAGTTTATTTTTCCAGAAGGTACTTTGTTTATGGTGTCAGGTGCATAAAGGCATTTTTTTTTTATTCCTCTGGGAACCTTGTCATTTTTCGCCTCAAACAGCGGAGCTCCACCCAACCCACACCCTTGTGCCGCCAGTCAGCGAAAACATTTTTTTTAGATTAGATTCAACTTTATTGTCATTGTGCAGAGTACAAGTACAGAGACAACGAAATGCAGTTAGCGTCTAACCAGAAGTGCAAAATAGCAGAAAGTGCAATGAACAGTATTTACAGGTAGTGCAATATATGAGCAGTAAGTAGTGCAGTATAACATAAGTAGTGCAGTGTAAGCAGTATATGAGTAAGCAGTAGCATTATAAGCAGAATAAATAAGTTACAGTATGAACAGTGTAGCAGCATATGAGCTGTATAGGTAATGCAGTATATATGTATTAACAGTAACAAGGTAGATAGCAGAATAAATATAAATATGGAATGCCATATGAACAGTATAAACAGGTATGCACAGTATGTACAGATATGTGCAGTGTACTAACAGTAGTATTAAGAAAATATGAACAGTATGGACATATGTACAGAAGAGCAGTGGTATTGAGTAAGAGCAGGGGAGGGGAGTAATAGTGCAATTGTCCGGGGGGGGGGTGCAGGGGTTGCAGGGGTTGGTAGGTTGTCACGTAGGTGCAGTGTTCGAGTTCAGGAGGTACACTACTTTACGTTCCACAAACAGTCTACGTTCCAAGGTAAAGTCCGATCGTTTCCATTGAAATGGTTTTGGGTTCTTTGTTTTGTTAGGAATACTAGGATATTTCATTTTTATTTCGTTTTTATTCGTCTAGGAACGTTGTCTTTTTTCGCATCAAACAGTGGACCTCTACCGCGTATTCTCTTTGATCGTGTTAGAGCGGGCGCTGTTTTGAATAATTCCAAAGCCCGCGCTCATGCGTCCGCTACGTTCCAAGGTAAAGTCCGATCGTTTCCATTGAAATGGTTTTGGGTTCCTTGTTTTGTGAGGAACTCATTTTTATTAATTTTTCCTCTGGGAACCCTGTCTTTTTTCGCCTCAAACAGTGGACCTCTCCCGCGTATTCTCTTTGATCGTGTTAGAGCGGGCGCTGTTTTGAATAATTCCAAAGCCGCGCTCATGTGTCCGCTACGTTCCAAGGTAAAGTCCGATGTTTCCATTGAAATGGTTTTGGGTTCTTTGTTTTGTTAGGAACAATGGGATATTTCATTTTTATTTCGTTTTTATTCCTCTGGGAACGTTGTATTTTTTCGCATCAAACAGTGGACCTCTACCGCGTATTCTCTTTGATCGTGTTAGAGCGGGCGCTGTTTTGAATAATTCCAAAGCCGCGCTCATACATCCGCTACGTTCCAAGGTAAAGTCCGATCGTTTCCATTGAAATGGTTTTGGGTTCCTTGTTTTGTGAGGAACTCATTTTTATTCATTTTTCCTCTGGGAACCCTGTCTTTTTTCGCCTCAAACAGTGGACCTCTCCCGCGTATTTTCTTTGATCGTGTTAACACATCTCCAAATGTTACGTACAGTGGGGGAAATAATTATTTGATCCCCTGCTGATTTTGTTAGTTTGCCCGATTACAAAGAAATGAGCGGTCTATAATTTTTATGGTACTTTTATTTTAACAAATAGACACAGAATATCAAAAAAAAAAGTCCAGAAAAACATATTATATAAAGTTATAAATTAATTTGCATTTGATCGAAGGAAATAAGTATTTGATCCCCAAGCAAAACATGACTTAGTACTTGGTGGAGAAACCCTTGTTGGCAAGCACAGAAGTCAGACGTTTCTTGTAGTTGGTCACCAGTTTTGCACACATCTCAGGAGGGATTTTGGTCCACTCCTCTTTACAGATCCTCTCCAAATCCTGAAGGTTTCAAGGCTTTTGCTTGGCAACTCGAAGCTTCAGCTCCCTCCGCAAATTTTCTATAGGATTAAGGTCTGGAGACTAGCTAGGCCACTCCATGACCTTAGTGTGCTTCTTCTTGAGCCATTCCTTTGTTGTCTTGGCCGTATGTTTTGGGTCATTGTCATGCTGGAAGACCCATCCACGACCCATCCTCAGTGCTCTGGCTGAGGGAAGGAGGTTCTTGTCCAAGATCTTACGGTACATGGCCCCGTCCATTGGCCCCTCAATGCAGTGAAGTCGTCCTGTACCCTTAGCAGAGAAACAACCCCAAAGCATAATGTTTCCACTTCTGTGTTTGACAGTGGGGATGGTGTTCTTGGGATTGTAGCATTCAGCATTTCTCTCCCTCCAAACACGAAGAGTCGAATTTATGCCAAAGAGTTCAATTTTGGTCTCATCTGACCACATCACCTTCTCCCAAGCCTTCTCTGAATCATTTAAGTGTTCATTGGCAAACTTCAGATGGGTCCACTGCTTCACATGTGCCTTCTTGAGCAGGGGGACCTTGCGGGCACTGCAGGATTTCAATCCGTTACGGTGTAGTGTGTTACCAATGGTTTTCTTGGTGACTGTGGTCCCAGCTGCCTTGAGATCATTACCAAGCTCCTCCCGCGTAGTTCTGGGCTGATCCTCACCCTTCTCATGATCATCCTTACCCCACGAGGCGAGATCTTGCATGGAGCTCCAGGCCGAGGGCGATTGATGGTTATTTTGTATTTCTTCCATTTTCTAATAATTGCACCAACAGTTGTCTCCTTCTCACCAAGCTTTTTGCTGATGGTCTTGTAGCCCATTCCAGCCTTGTGCAGGTCTACAACTCTTACCCTGATGTCCTTTGAATGTTCTTTGGTCTTGCCCATGGTGGTGGAGAGGTTGGAATGGAAGAGATTGATTCTATTGACAGGTGTCTTTTATACCCATAACAAGTACTTTCTTAAAGTGACAGGAGTAATCTGTGTGCCTCATGGGCATATAACCGGTCTGTATGAGCCAGAATTCTTGCTGGTTTGTAGGGGATCAAATTCAAATCAATTTATAACTTTATATAATGTGTTTTTTCTGGACTTCTTTGTTGATATTCTGTCTCTATTTGTTAAAATAAAAGTACCATAATCATACCATAAAGTACCATCAAATAATTATTTCCCCCACTGTATAGGCCTAATATCTAGACCGTTGATGGGCACACTTGTTACTTGTCGCTTTCAGAACCCTGGACTGGGCTCGGGCTGTATATTCATATAGTTCCGTTAATTAGCCTAGCCTACTTTCCGTGATTTAATGTGACTTTTGTAGTGTGTTATAGCCTCTGCACTGATGATATTTATTTCACATTTAAAGAAATACAATTGATAAAACCTGATTAAACTTTCCTACAAGTTAACAATGTGCCGAATGCTTGTATTTTGATAAAACATGCAAGTTATTGAAGACACGTGTCTGTCTCATTTTTTTTACTTTGTTGCAGTATAGGCCACCTCAATGTAGCGTTCTGTGTCGCGCTGAAGCGTATGAAGTGTATTCAGTTATGGGGTTTACTGTACATACTTTTTCTCTGCACTGTTCCTGCTGCAGAGGATGCGTAAACGATTTTCCCATGTTGTTTTTTGGTTGTGGTCTGTGTTTATACATTTAGGCTATTAGTTGTATCCTACTTTTCAGTTTTACAAGTCAAATCTTATGACAGATGAGATGGCACTTCAAACGATAAAATGCAGGTACATTTTGATTACTGCTGCACTACGATACCCATAGATAGACCCAATACATTGGTAACTGCACTACTTATACAGCTCATATACTGCTTATACTGTTCATACTGCATTCTATATTTATTCTGCTTATAATGTTACTGTTAATACATATATTGCTTATACTGCACTACTTATACTGCTCATATACTGCTTATACTGCTCATATACTGCTTATACTGCACTACTTATACTGCTCATATATTGCTTATACTGCTCTACCTGTATATATTGTTCACATTGCACTCCTTTTGCACTTCTGGTTAGACGCTAACTACATTTCGTTGTCTCTGTACTTGTACTCTGCACAATGACAATAAAGTTGAATCTAATCTAACACCTATTCATTGTCATGTTTTGATGGCATATTGTTCATTCTCATGTTATGATTTAGTTTGTGATTATACACACGTTTTTAGCGTGATGATAGAGACCCACTACCAGACGAGTACAAAACATACACAAGTCACATGCAAATCCCTGCACTGCAGACGACAGACAACAACTGTCTCTGTACAACTAGTCCTGGACCTCCACTAATAGACAGATACAAAGAGAGCAGCATACAGTAGCAGCAGAGCCCAGAGGCGAGGCGAGGCAAGGCAAGTTTATTTATATAGCACATTTCATACACAGAGGCAATTCAAAGTGCTTTACGTAAAATAGATAAAAAGGAAAGAGCATGAAAAAAAAATTAGAATAAAAACGCATAAAAGACATAAAAAAAGAATAGAAGTCACAGTGCATTTTAGGGTCACAGTGCAATTATTAGCGCCAATTTAGTTTCAATTTAAGGCAAAAGCGAAGCCCTTTTTTTTTTTAAGCCCATTTTTGAAAGTAGCCAGTGTTGGGGCTTATCCTAGATCTATGTGTAACATAATAACTGAGAGACCTGCAGCAGGGCAGGTCCTCATCACTGGCTGTCTGCTTTGAGCTGGTTGTCGTTGGACTCCTGGCAGCGGGACAGCAGCTTGAGTTTGATGGGCCGTATGGGCATCAGAGTGTTCTGTAGGTCCATCTCAATGGGGATCTGGTGAGAGTTGACACACAGTTAAAGTATTGTAGCGAACGGCGGGGCAGAGCAGCTTGCCTTAAGCGGGTATCGAACTCGCAACCTTCCGCTTACAAACCGGCCGCGCTAGCCACAACACCAAGAGAGTTAACTCCCTTGGCGGAGCTGCTAACGGGCCTTACACAGGGTCGTTACAGTATGAAGGAACGAGTAAAACAGATGTCAGCGTTACACTATGAATGTTACCTAATACAGTGTCACTGTTACGTTCGGGTAGCATTGCACTATAAATTCAAATAAACTCAAACTCCTGGACAACGTCTCTTGGGTCGACATACATTAAAATGGCCCTATGAAGTCTCGAGGGAGTTTTGCAGAAATACAAATAGCTTTTTTTTAAATCTCACACTTCCATCATTTAGTTACTAAATTTTAGTAGGTAGCCTATACTGAGGATGATTGGCGCCTAGTACTGAAAAATGCAATCTGGGAAATTAAATGGGGAGTACATACTCATGCAGTACGCAAGTACAGAATTGTAGTATGGGGGTTCAAACCCGGGTCTCCCATGTGGAAGACACAAACGTTAAGCCAAGAGGACATCCTCAAGGTCTGAGGGCGACACTTCAGTTTACATGTCTCAGGCAGGGCTACCTCATCACGCGAGTGTGATTCCAAAATCACCTCTGCTACATATAGAAACGCAACACTACATATAGAAACGCAACAAAGTCATAGGTACAAAATTATATTTACAATCATTCTATCATTATTTTGTCTCACCTCTGTCTCTTTGCAGACGGTGAAGTTGAACCTCTGTAGAATCTCCACCATCGCCAGTTTCATCAATACCAGAGCGAATCGCATCCCGATACAGTTCCGTGGGCCCAACCCGAACGGCATGTAGGTGTATGGGTCGATGCTCTCCTTGTTCTCCTTACTGAACCTACACACGGAGAGTTCAGAGGAGGAGGGGTTAAAGAACATATCAATTAAATCACAGTAATATGATGGTTATACATGGTTGAAGAAACCTGTTTGTGTTTGGTCGTCGCATTTAGGTTTGTTTTATGGTTGTTTGTGGAACACTGCTCTTATCGTTGCTGTTGTGATTGATATTGTGGTTGTGGTTAAGATGTGGCCCATTACCTCTCTGGTTTGAACTCCTCTGGGTCTTCCCACACATCGGGGTCACGGTGCAAGGTCCAGATGGGTAACATGACAACCATACCCTTGGGGATGGTGATGCCGCTGATCTCAACAGATTTCTTGGCGACTCTTTCAAGTCGATGGGGTACAACCTGAGAGACTCGTTGATCACGCTGTCTAGATAGTCCATCTGCATCAGAGCCTCGTACTGGATAGGAGCCTGAACAGGGATATTACACTCACATGAGCACTAGTGATTGGTCGTTCACGTAGCCGTAGCCCAGAACTAACTCTTTTTCGTCGCAAATCTGAAGAGCTGTTAGTTTTTTGTGTTCTTTTTTTGGGAAATGAACACAGTACTGTACTTATTCTAATCTGCATAGCCTAATTTCATGACACCCGCATACAGAACGCCATTACTTTCAATGTACGTGTGTAATAGAGACTTGCTTTTTTGTTGTACATGAATAAACAAAAAAATCGCTAAATAATGTTATCTTGATAGTTAGAAGAAAATACATTTAGATTCCACTGAACAATGTAAATGATAGATGTACACAAGGATCAATCAGAAGTCAAAATGCCACTAAACTGGGCTGCTTTTAGTGGATTGACTGCTTGGAATACTGAATGTGCTATAGTCTATTATTTCCTATCACAGTCGACAGACTACAAGAAAACTGTCAGGTGGTTCAAATGTGAATAACTTGGTATCCATTCCATTAACTGTGGCCGGGCAGCACCGAACAGCCCAGAGAACATTACCATGGTGCTTTTGAATATTAGGTCCCTATCTGGCAAAACCTTTATTGATCTTATCTCAGAGCGAAAGCTGCACTGTAATGTTTTTATCTGAAACCTGGCTAAACATGAATGCATGTCAGTCTATTAGAAGTAGGGAAAAAATATATTTTCGCTCCATTACTTATTTAGCCATGTCGCTGAGCAGATGAGAATTTCATGATGAATATGAATATGAATAGTACACCATCAACAGCTTCCTCCTGTGATAATGATTTAGTAACCAGCTTCAACACCAAACTAAGGGCAACTATCGACTCTGTAGCACCAGTCAATCTGAAAAAGGCTGTGGCCAAATTTAAAAGAATTTGCAGAAAGTCTGAGCTGACAAAAACTGCAGGTCCACCTTGATATTCTTCGAGAGCATCTTTCTGCTTTTAATAAGGCAATAAAAAAAACGTCAAGCCGGATCATTTCTCAAAATTGATAATGAATCATAACAACTCAAACAGTGCTCTTTTCAACGATTGACAGCCTTATAAATCCCGCCCACAAGACACCTGGTGATCTGCTCTCCACCTACAAATGTGAGGAATTTGCAACATACTTCTGAGATAAGAGAAACAATATTAGGTGAGGAGGATCACTCAGGCAAGACCTGAAGATGTGTTTGATGACTTGTTACCCCACCTTCCACCACATGGAAGCACTATGAACTCTTTTGCAGTGGTCATACAGAAATGCTCAGCAAAGTGGGGGTCTGTTCATCTGCACCTAAAACTACCATGGTGAAACCCCTCCTGAAGAAAAGTAACTTAGACTCTTCAGTCCTTAGCGATTTTAGGCCAATCTCCAACCTTCCCTTTTTAAGCAAAGAAATTATAATTCTTGAAAAAAAGGTGTTCAAACTGTTAAATAATCTCCTTCTTCCCAACTGTACCTTTGACATGTTCCAATCTGGCTTTTGTGCCGATCATAGCACTGAGATAGCACTATGTTGTTAAGTTATTAACTAGGTTCTTAATGACCTTAGAATTAATTAATTAATGCTGATGCCAAAATGCTCTTTGTCCTTGTCCTGGTCAAACTGTCTGCACACTTAAAGACACTACTTACAGTAACACTAAGCACCAGGCAAAAAAACAAGGTGTTACCATTGACTCAGATCTTAATTTTGAAACCCATATCAAGAATGTGACTAAAACATATTTGTATCACTTAAAGAAGAGTAAGTAAGTTTGCCGGAAATCTGCCATCGTGGAGAAATTCTGTCTGAAGTTGTCCAAACAACAACATCCTCCCTAATAATAATATATCCCCCCGAAATGAACTTGCAGTGTTGGACATTAGCTGTTGTTTTTCTGCATGCGCACACGATTGGGAGAGGCAGCCACCAGAGAAAGGTCAGTCTACTCCCCTAGAACACCCCTGGCACTCACAACATGTTTATATGCAAACCGAATGTCAGGTAGGACACTGCATTTTAAAAAGCGTGTTTTCCGAACCAAAACAGCGTTCGTAAATGAAATATTTATTCATAAGGGATTTATTATAAGGGATCTTGTTCCCTGATCGCTACCGATTAAAGATAGTCATTACAACCGTTAGGAAGCTTTTAGAAAGCTTGAATATTACATGGACCTTTACAGAACACAGCTGTAAAGATGCAACCTTTCCTCTCCCAGGCTGACACTGAGAGACGAATGCATGCTTGTATTACTAGCAGCCTTGATTACTGTAACACTCTCTTGTCTGGTCGACCAAAGAAAGCTCTTGGCAAATGATACAAAATGCAGCAGCACGAGTCAGATGGAGAGCACATATCACACAAGTCTCTGCACTGATTACCTGTTAGTTTTATAATTTATTTTAAGATGATTGTATTAGTTTAGAAATCACTCTATGGTCATGCACACCACTGCATGTCAGACATGCTTTTAAGGTATATACCCTGTAGATCCCTCAGGTCCTCAGGTACTGGCCTTTTAAGTATTCTGAAGATTCCAACAACACCTATCTACTTCCTGTTTCAAATGAATAATACTGGGCAGAAGTCTGCACAGGGATGCTACAGACACATTAGCACACTGCAAAATACTGTCACCTATCTAACCATCTGTAGGAGTCTGCAGTGCACAGGGGTTACACACTCATCAGTACCCTCTAAAACACTGTCACTATCATATTTCCTGTTCCACATGAATAGTACTATATAGGAGTCTGCAGAGGGGTTACCTTGTTGGGAAACACAGTGTCTATCTCCTCCTGCAGCTTGGTCATGATGTGAGGGTTGGTTGCCAGATTGTAGGCCAGGAAGGACAGAGAGCTACTGGTGGTCTCATAGCCAGCAAAGATGAACATCATTGCCTGGGACAAGATCTCGTGGTCACTCAATCCTATGATGATGGAGAGAGGGGGAGAATGAGAGGGAGGAGAGGGAGAGTGGGAGAAATGGGGTGGTAGGTGTGAGAAAGGGACGAAGTAGAGTATTTCCACGGTGTGTTTGTAGGTATAGGTGTTTGAGGCAGGTACTGTATGTGTGTGTTAGATGCTAGTATACAGTGTGTGTGTGTGTGTGTGTGTGTGTGTGTGTGTGTGTGTGTGTGTGTGTGTGTGTGTGTGTGTGTGTGTGTGTGTGTGTGTGTGTGTGTGTGTGTTTAAGGCAGGCACCTTTACTCTGCTCCTCTCCCTTTGAGTTGCTGTCTTTCTGCGAGTCTATCATCAGCTGCAGGAAATCTACCCGACTCTGGAAGCAGGCTTACGTCAGATCAAAATCACATGAGAACTACCAGATGCTACCAAATCTCTACAATTGTATTACACAATACTGGCTGAAGATCGTATATTTGATCAGTTATATTTACATACCTTCCTGGTGCTAGCCACGCGATTGGACTTGATCTTCTGAAAGACAGCGTAGAAGAAATCTGTGACCGAGGCAGGGAATAGGGATACCTCCATGTTTGCCATAACAGGACCCATGAAGGGGAAGAATGCTGGATGGACAGGAAATGCCACGGTTACAAACAGGAACAGGAAATACCATGATACGTGACTCCAATCCTATTCAATGCACAGCCCTGTCCAGAAACAACTCCTAGGCTCTATCCCTAGACACTTCTGTATCCAATCCACTCAGATCTCCAAGTGTCCAGCATTTAGGAACTAGAGGTTGGTTCTGGACACGGCCCATGTGTTTGTCAAATGAGTAGAGCGCAAACCATTGGCAGTGTGGTTTATGTCAGTCTAATCAATGAAATCAATAGCTTCATTTATTAAGCACAAAATGACTGAAAGCTATATGGGGGCAGTTGTACCGACTGTGAGGAACAGTGGGCTGAAGATGTCAAACTTGAGCATTTTCTTGAAGTTGGTCACAAAGGGGTCGGAGGGGTTGTGGAGGGAGTCGATGTCGACACTGAATGAAGTACTGACGACCACATCCATACTGTATGGTCCAAAGAACCTGGAACACAACCACACAATCTCTGACCACCAGAACCACAACCACAAAATTAAAGGGGGAGTTCACTGAAATTACAAATTCACCTTATCGTCTCGGAGATAAATACTCACTCCTTTAGTTCAATGGGCTCATCGTTATCAGCCGTCTTCTTCAGATTGCTGACCAAGTTACCAGAGTGCTGCTTCATGATCCTGAGCATCTGAGTTGGGAAGGATACATGGAAAAATATCATGATTGATACGTGGATTAATATGTGCAAAACATATATTAATATCATGTTTGAAACAGGAATTATTTTAATGTTTATATAGCCTGAGAATATACATCCATACAGGATACATTATGTATATAGTCAAAGAATAAGTGACTCCAAAGATGAACTATTATTCTATACTCTGTCATCTGACCACTGAACTTATCGAAGATAAGATCAAATATACTTTATTGTCCCGGATGAAAAACTGTCTTGGATTAATTAATTAAAGTTGCTGCTTCACACAACAACAAACAACAATGAATACACACTATACACATAGTACAAATCACACACACACTCTCACACACTCTCACACACACACACACACACACACACACACACACACACACACACGCGTCAGAGTTGTTAGTCATTCATTTATTTGTGTTGTATAAAGGAATGAATGAAAGAAGGAGAGGAGAGATGGGACTGTACCTCTTTGATCCGCCCACTGGTGAAGGAGGGAGACAGGACACTGCGGATCCGTCTCCATGCATCATCCTCAGCGATAAACACGGCGTCATACAGAGGCCCGTTGAGATAGATATTCTAGAAAAATTATTATTATTATATACTGCAAGATTAACCTAATATTAATAATGCTATAATAACAATGATATTATCTATTTAAGGAGCCCTTATGTTTTTTTCCCCATACAACAACTTCAATTTAGCGTATTACCCTCCTGTTAGTGAAAAGGGAGTAGCATTCCTTGATGAGGATGGTTTTGATCATGGCTGTGTCCATGATACACAGGATGGGCTGACGGCCATCATAGATCCTACAGACCAGCAAAAACAAAGATAGTTAGATATACACTCACAGAGCACTTTATGAGGAACACTATACTAATACTGGGTAGGGCCTCCCTTTGCTCTCAAAACAGCCTCAATTCTTCGTGGCATTGATTCCACAAGATGTTGGAAACATTCCTTTGAGATTCTGGTCCATGATGACATGATTGCATCACTCAATTCCTGCAGATTTTTCAGGTTCACTTTCAAGATGTGAATCTCCCGTTCTACCACATCCCAAAGGTGTTCTATTGGATTCAGATCCTGGGAAGGCCACTGAAGAACACTGAACTCATTGTCATGTTCATGAAACCAGTTTAAGACAACTTTTGCTTTGTGACATGGTGCATTATCATGCTGGAAGTAGCCATTAGAAGATGGGTCAATTGTGGCCATGAAGGGATGCACATGGTCAGCAACAATACTCAAATAGGCTGTGGCATTCAAGCGGATATATACCGTAGATAGAGACAGACAGACCCATCACAGATCCTGCACTCTTAGAAAAAAAGTGCTACCTAGAAGGGTTCTTCTTCTACTCTCCCTTTGAAGAAACCTTTTGGGTTCCATGTAGAACCCTTTTCCACAGAAGGTTATACAGTACCGTGCGAAAGTAATGGGACAGTGAAGCATTTTTTCTTCTTTTTGGAGTTGAAATGAGAACGTAGAGATTCTCATCTTTTATTTGATGTTATTTGTGTACATATTGGTTTATCATTCAGAAATTACAACATTTTTATGCATAATCCCCCTATTTCAGGCTACACTAAAGTGATGGGACAATTGGCTTGACAGGTGTGTTCGTCAGGTGTGTTCCATCACATAATTTGTGCAGTCTGCTATTGGTGTCTTGTCAACATGAGGACCAAAGAGATGTTATTGAAAGTCAGGGAAGCCATTATGATGCTGAAATATCAGAAAAAAATAGCCAAAACCTTAAACCTACCAAAATCAACAGTTTGGAACTTCATTAAAAGGAAAGAAAGCACTGGTGAGCTAAGAAATCGCAAATGGCAAGGAAGACTTCCAGTGGATAACCAAAAAATGCTCACCATAATTAAAAAAAAAAACTAAAAAAAACTGCCCCAAAGATTAGGAACACTCTCCAGGAGGTAGGCGTCAATGAGTCAGAGACTACCATCCGCAGAAGACTTCACCAGCAGAACTACAGAGGCTACACTGCAAGGTGCAAACCACTACTTAGCCACAAGAACACACTGGCTGTCTGCTGATTGACGCTTGACTGTAGATTGTCGCTTTGTGTCAAAAGAACTCCCTAACGCACACTTTTTCAAAGTAGGTGAATTCATCAGATCTGTTTGAAACATTGCATTTTATCCATGCACGACGACTGCTTAGATACTCGCAGCACAGTTGCCCCATATAAATTGCCCATGAGCGCAGAGCTTGTCTTTGTCACTGTAGCAACTTTGCTCCATCAGCGGGAGAAGTCGGTTCGACGCCCCTGTAAGCACATGTTTCTCTAATTCCTTTGTTTCAGGCAAGCCACTGTGACGTCAGACGCCTTTACGCAAACAGCTTTGTATTTGTTTTGACATGCAGGCAGGCAGGCAGGCAGACAGGCAGACAGGCAGACAGGCAGGCAGGCAGACAGACAGACAGACAGACAGACAGACAGGAAGGCAGACAGACAGACAGACAGACAGACATGCAGGCAGGCAGGCAGGCAGACAGGCAGGCAGACAGACAGACAGGCAGGCAGGCAGGCAGGCAGGCAGACAGACATGCAGGCAGGCAGGCAGGCAGGCAGGCAGACATGCAGGCATTCAGGCAGACAGACAGACAGGCAGGCAGGCAGGCAGGCAGGCAGACAGACAGACAGACAGACAGACAGACATGCAGGCAGGCAGGCAGGCAGACAGACAGGCAGGCAGGCAGACAGACAGACATGCAGGCAGGCAGGCAGACAGAGAGACAGACAGGCAGGCAGACAGAAAAGCAGGCAGGCAGACAGACAGACAGACATGCAGGCAGACAGGCTGGCAGACAGACAGACAGACAGGCAGACAGACAGACAGACAGTCAGACAGACAGACAGGCAGGCAGGCAGGCAGACAGGTAGGCAGACAGGCAGACAGGCAGGCAGACAGGCAGGCAGACAGACAGACAGACAGACATGCAGGCAGACAGGCAGGCAGACAGGCAGACAGAC
>NC_139654.1:39981022-39988522 GCF_951799395.1 Argentina silus
TCTCGTTACATTTGCATCGTCATGAACATGACTTATATCAGGCTAGCTCATTTTTTCTTTGTTCATTTTAAGTGTAGAAACAATATTTCGTTTGTGACCATTTTTTTCTGCCGTTTTGACAACAGGCTCATGACTAAAGAACACACGGCTGTCTGCTGATTGACGCTTGACTGTAGATTTTCGCTTTGTGTCAAAAGAACTCCCTAACGCACACTTTTTCAAAGTAGGTGAATTCATCAGATCTGTTTGAAACATTGCATTTTATCCATGCACGACGACTGCTTAGATACTCGCAGCACAGTTGCCCCATATAAATTGCCCATGAGCGCGGAGCTTGTCTTTGTCACTGTAGCAACTTTGCTCCATCAGCGGGAGAAGTCGGTTCGACGCCCCTGTAAGCACATGTTTCTCTAATTCCTTTGTTTCAGGCAAGCCACTGTGACGTCAGACGCCTTTACGCATACAGCTTTGCGATGCTTAGACAGTAATAACATAATTCATGTTTACATTTCTTTAATTTTCGACGCATTGTCGTTATTCGTGACGCATCAATGACCAATTGATTATATGGCAATGCAATGAAAAAAGCGTGTGGAAAACAGTGTTAATGACAGATTTGAGAAGCACATTTCTTCAATGTTGGCCGCATGGCATTCCTGTGCAGGTGACAATGGTAATTTTTCAAAACGACATGATGATTTGTTTGCTGTGCTCTATGGCCTCTGCTACAGACCTCATCGAAATGACACTTAGATATCTTAGGGTGTACATATCAAGTTTTCCCAAATGGTCTAGCGGATAGGAATCTGCCTTGTAACGCAGGGCGGCCCGGGTTCGATTCCCGTCATGGCAAATGATTTTTGTAGAAAAATAAAATGAGTCCCAACGTGTGCAACAGAACAGTTCGAAATCTCGTTACATTTGCATCGTCATGAACATGACTTATATCAGGCGAGCTCATTTTTTCTTTGTTCATTTTAAGTGTAGAAACAATATTTCGTTTGTGACCATTTTTTTCTGCCGTTTTGACAACAGGCTCATGACTAAAGAACACACGGCTGTCTGCTGATTGGCGCTTGACTGTAGATTTTCGCTTTGTGTCAAAAGGACTCCCAAACGCACACTTTTTCAAAGTAGGTGAATTCATCAGATCTGTTTGAAACATTGCATTTTATCCATGCACGACGACTGCTTAGATACTCGCAGCACAGTTGCCCCATATAAATTGCCCATGAGCGCGGAGCTTGTCTTTGTCACTGTAGCAACTTTGCTCCATCAGCGGGAGAATCCGGTTCGACGCCCCTGTAAGCACGTTTCTCTAATTCCTTTGTTTCAGGCAAGCCACTGTGACGTCAGACGCCTTTACGCATACAGCTTTGCGATGCTTAGACAGTAATAACATAATTCATGTTTACATTTCTTTAATTTTCGACGCATTGTCGTTATTCGTGACGCATCAATGACCAATTGATTATATGGCAATGCAATGAAAAAAGCGTGTGGAAAACAGTGTTAATGACAGATTTGAGAAGCACATTTCTTCAATGTTGGCCGCATGGCATTCCTGTGCAGGTGACAATGGTAATTTTTCAAAACGACAAGGATATTTAAACACATGATTATTTGTTTGCTGTGCTCTATGGCCTCTGCTACAGACCTCATCGAAATGACACTTAGATATCTTAGGGTGTACATATCAAGTCTTCCCAAATGGTCTAGCGGATAGGAATCTGCCTTGTAACGCAGGGCGGCCTGGGTTCGATTCCCGTCGTGGCAAATGATTTGTGTAGAAAAATAAAATGAGTCCCAACGTGTGCAACAGAACAGTTCGAAATCTCGTTACATTTGCATCGTCATGAACATGACTTATATCAGGCGAGCTCATTTTTTCTTTGTTCATTTTAAGTGTAGAAACAATATTTCGTTTGTGACCATTTTTTTCTGCCGTTTTGACAACAGGCTCATGACTAAAGAACACACGGCTGTCTGCTGATTGGCGCTTGACTGTAGATTTTCGCTTTGTGTCAAAAGGACTCCCAAACGCACACTTTTTCAAAGTAGGTGAATTCATCAGATCTGTTTGAAACATTGCATTTTATCCATGCACGACGACTGCTTAGATACTCGCAGCACAGTTGCCCCATATAAATTGCCCATGAGCGCGGAGCTTGTCTTTGTCACTGTAGCAACTTTGCTCCATCAGCGGGAGAATCCGGTTCGACGCCCCTGTAAGCACGTTTCTCTAATTCCTTTGTTTCAGGCAAGCCACTGTGACGTCAGACGCCTTTACGCATACAGCTTTGCGATGCTTAGACAGTGTTACAACCCGGCTCGCTAGGGGAAAGGGAAGCAACATATAACCAGGTGGAATTGGTAAATTATAGTTATTTTATTAACAAGGAACTTAAATTGTCTTAAGGGCAACAAGGGTAATACAGATTTAGTGGCTACAACAATAGAAAAAAGGACCTACAGGGGCTGTTCAACTCAACTAAACAAATATGACCAAAAGCAAGCTCATAAACAGGGAGCAAAACCTAAACCTTTATCATCTAATCAAAACCAAAGCGAAAACAAAACCTCACTGGCCTAAAGCAGTGGACAAAACTTAAATACAGTGCAGAACAGCCACCTCTACTCCTGGAGAGTCTAAACAAAGGAATCTACAGAGTGTGGTGCAAAATCAGTGCAACAAAACTATACTTGGCCCAATTTTCGGTAACCATAAACTAATAAACGATTATGCTATACACAGTATCACAATACTAAATACTAACAAGTTTCTACAAAGTCTATCTTTCTAATGAGTCTCTACAAAGTCAAGTGTTCTACACAAGTCTCACGGGTACTGGTCAAACATACACAGCCCGCCGACTGACAAGCTGGCCCGGCTTTTTATCCGGCCCGCGCTGGGACCCGATAGGCGCGCTGGTTGCGATGCATCCAATCCGGATCCGCGCTGGCGATGTCGACGGAGTGGGCGGAGCCTTGGAATTCGTAGCGCGCAGCCTGCTTGACAGCATACTAAGAGACATACGGGCGGGTATCGGCTGCGGCCGTAACACCCTCCCCCTTAAGATACAACTTTATAACAAATACATATATGTTTATTGTACACTGAATAAAACACATCATTTTATGAATCTCTGCCACAACTAATGCACAGCTGTCAGGGGCAACAGGGTTTTGGACAGGTTTGCAAGTCTCACTACTCTTTCCGGACACTGCTCTAGTGTAGTAGCGTTTTAGCATGTTGACATGGCAAACGCGAGTACTTCTCCTTCTCTCGGGAGTGCTGATGACATAATCAGTGTCACTAAGACACTCACGGATGTCATGTGGGCCGGAGAATTTTGCCGAAAGAGCAGACCCTGCGATAGGCAGTAAGGCTAAAACTTTGTCACCGACCTGAAATTGTCTGGGGACGGCGGAGCGGTCGTAACGACGCTTCATCGCCGTTTGTGAACTGGCAAGAGCTTCTCTTGCAATGGCATTGGCCTTATGCAAGCGCTCACGAAATTGACTAACAAAGTCCAACACATTCCGCTCGGCGGAAGATTCGGACGCTAAAAATGTGTCTTGTAACGATTTCAGTGGACCACGGGGCGTGTGGCCAAAGACAAGCTCTGCGGGGCTGAATCCTAAAGATTCCTGGACGGCTTCACGGGCTGCAAATAGCATAAATGGAACTCCCTCGTCCCAACTTTTCTCAGTTTCTAGGCAGTATTTTCGGAGCATAGCCTTTAAGGTTTGATGCCACCGTTCTAACGCACCCTGAGACTCAGGATGGTATGCACTAGAAAATGTATGCCGTACACCTAAAATTTTGAAAGCCTGCTTAAAAAGCTTTGACTTAAAATTTGTGCCCTGATCCGTTTGGATCACACGGGGCAGGCCGAATGTGGAAAAGAATTTATTTAGCGCCTTCACTACCGAACTGGCGGTGATGTTACGCACCGGGACAGCTTCGGGAAAACGAGTGGCAGCGCACATAATGGTAAGTAAATACTGGTTTCCACTCTTTGTTCTGGGCAAGGGACCAACACAATCAACTATTACCCGTTCGAACGGCTCTCCTATTGCAGGTATAGGATGCAATGGGGCCGGAGGAATGGTTTGATTTGGTTTCCCTGCCAGCTGGCATACATGACAAAAGCGACAATGGTTAGCTACATCAGCCTTTAGCCCTGGCCAAAAGAAGTGCCTAAGGATGAGCTGATAAGTTTTGGTTATCCCTAAATGTCCTGACCACTGGCTTTCATGAGCTACCGACAAAACATGGGGACGATACACAGACGGAACAACTACCTGATAGACAGTACTCCAATCAGAATTGTTCGCTAAGGGAGGCGACCACTTACGCACCAGAACCTCGTTATGGAGTAAGTAGGCTACCTTCTCTTTTACGGTGTCAGCACTCACCACATTGGAGAAACACTTAGCCAGCGTCGGATCAGTTCTCTGAGCAGCGCACAGGCGTTCGCGGGTCACTGGAAGTGACAGGGTATCAGAAGACGGCGTCTCTGGGCCGGTCGGGCGCACTTGATCTGCGGCACCTTCATTAGAGGATGCGGTTGCGACCTCCGTCCCACCCTCTCCTGAAAAGGTCTGCGCAAGCACACTGTCAAAGAGAGAAATATCCTCATCCCTATCCTTATCTCTGACTGACTGTGAGCGAGTGACTGCGCATGCAGGGAATAACTCCGATTGAGACTGTCCCATTTTTCGTAACTCCGGGCACTGAGGGAAATCCAACACTTCCAGTGTAGGAGTCACTTTACCCCCAGCTATGTCGTTACCCATTAAAAAGGCAATACCTCTAACTGGCAACGCAGGACAAACAGCAACAGGAAAGAAACCTGTGATCAGTTTTGATCGTATGTGTATGCGGTGTACTGGCCGAGGGACGTAACCCATTTCAAGGCCACGCAACACAGCTCCATACCCGCATGCAGACTGCTCTGTGAAGGGCAACGCATCGGCGACCATTACCGACTGCGAGCAACCCGTGTCTCGTAAAATACGCACCAGGCGCTGATCACCAGTCTCGCCTGTCAGTGATACTAACCCCTCGAATGTGAATGGTTCAAAACATGCCTCAACTTCCGCAACACTAGTCTCGGTGTCAAAACGCGGTTCACTTTTAATTAATCCGACACTTTTCGGATACGGGCCCCTCTGAGAAGGCTGTTGCTCTTTCTGTCTAAGAGTCAAACAGTTTGCAATTATGTGACCAGGTTTGTGACAATAAAAACACTCTCTTTCCTCTTTCTTAGGATTTTGTGACTTAAACGAATGAGTGTGCACCGCCGGAGCATGACGAGGCTTCTCAACAGAGACTGACGGAAACACAGTCCTGTGAGTTAGCACATACTCGTCGGCCAGTACAGCAGCAGAGGAGAGTGAACTTACTTTCTGTTCATTTAGATAGACAACAAGGCGATCGGGCAAACTCTTCTTGAATTCTTCCAACAAAATCAACTCCCGCAATGAAGTATAATCATTGGCCTTGCAGGTTGTGATCCACTTATCAAACATTGTTCCCTTTTCCCTTGCGAACTCACCATAAGTCTGGTTTGGGGCTTTCTTTAGATTTCGAAACTTCTGTCGATACGCTTCAGGGACCAATTCGTAAGCGCGTAAAATCGCGGCTTTTACATTATCATAATTTAGACTATCCCCTATAGGGAGGGAAGCAACTGCTTCTTGGGCTTTGCCATGCATTTTGCATTGTAATAATAATGCCCACACTTCAGCCGGCCACTGCAGCGCTGAAGCAATGCGCTCAAACGCACCAAAATAGGAGTCCACCTCCGTTTCCTTAAACGTTGGCACTAGTGCAATGTGCTTGCTAATTTCAAAAGTTTTATGCGGTGAAGTGGTGGAAGGAGGAGACATACCGTCTGCCGCAGCGGACGCATGCAGTGCCTGCGCCGCTCTCTGGGAGTCGAGTTCCAGCTGTCGAATTCTCACAGCGGTGTCAGCCTCGATCTCCAGCTTTTTAATTTCCAGCTGTAACTGTGCTTGCCTGCTTTGTGCTTTCTCCTGGGCTTCTATGTGGAGACGGGCAAGACGGACTTTTAGCCGAGCCCCGTCTTTGGACCCAGTGCTAGTAAAAGGCGAGGGATCGTAGCGAGGCAGCGTAAACGGAGTTTTCACCCGCTCATCTGTCTCACCCTCCACTTCCGCACTTGCCTGAGCACCTTGAGGATCACCTGCCACTTCACCCAGTGCACTACCATAGAGCACAGCGGACGCTGACTGCGACAATACAATTACTTCTCTCTCCACCAATTCGTGTATTACTAAAGCCTTAAGCTCGGCTTTCTTAATTATCCGCTTGGGATAAACTAGACCGTAGTGATGAGCTATCTGTGCTAAATCATCTTTACGGCAGCTATCAATCTGCCCAAGAGTGGGATTAGCCAGGAATGTGTTAACGTTGAACAGTGCCATGTTCAACGGGTACTATAAGCACACACAATACCCTATTGTATTATTATAAAAACAATCCAACCTCCCAGTTGTCAATAACTTTTTGTTTGGCTACGGGAATTAATCCTTTAACAGATAAATATCCCGGACGAGCCCCCACTTATGTTACAACCCGGCTCGCTAGGGGAAAGGGAAGCAACATATAACCAGGTGGAATTGGTAAATTATAGTTATTTT
The DNA here is from genome assembly GCF_951799395.1 of Argentina silus. Taxonomy (NCBI): domain Eukaryota; kingdom Metazoa; phylum Chordata; class Actinopteri; order Argentiniformes; family Argentinidae; genus Argentina; species Argentina silus. Next base: position 39,987,695 of record NC_139654.1, read on the forward strand.
ATTAACAAGGAACTTAAATTGTCTTAAGGGCAACAAGGGTAATACAGATTTAGTGGCTACAACAATAGAAAAAAGGACCTACAGGGGCTGTTCAACTCAACTAAACAAATATGACCAAAAGCAAGCTCATAAACAGGGAGCAAAACCTAAACCTTTATCATCTAATCAAAACCAAAGCGAAAACAAAACCTCACTGGCCTAAAGCAGTGGACAAAACTTAAATACAGTGCAGAACAGCCACCTCTACTCCTGGAGAGTCTAAACAAAGGAATCTACAGAGTGTGGTGCAAAATCAGTGCAACAAAACTATACTTGGCCCAATTTTCGGTAACCATAAACTAATAAACGATTATGCTATACACAGTATCACAATACTAAATACTAACAAGTTTCTACAAAGTCTATCTTTCTAATGAGTCTCTACAAAGTCAAGTGTTCTACACAAGTCTCACGGGTACTGGTCAAACATACACAGCCCGCCGACTGACAAGCTGGCCCGGCTTTTTATCCGGCCCGCGCTGGGACCCGATAGGCGCGCTGGTTGCGATGCATCCAATCCGGATCCGCGCTGGCGATGTCGACGGAGTGGGCGGAGCCTTGGAATTCGTAGCGCGCAGCCTGCTTGACAGCATACTAAGAGACATACGGGCGGGTATCGGCTGCGGCCGTAACAGACAGTAATAACATAATTCATGTTTACATTTCTTTAATTTTCGACGCATTGTCGTTATTCGTGACGCATCAATGACCAATTGATTATATGGCAATGCAATGAAAAAAGCGTGTGGAAAACAGTGTTAATGACAGATTTGAGAAGCACATTTCTTC
>NC_139654.1:40003522-40018522 GCF_951799395.1 Argentina silus
TCCCTTTAACAACCATGTGCACCCTTCAGCTACACAGTCACATCTCCATACACGCTGATGATGTCATCTCACCTTTCCTCCTTTCATCAACAGGTGACGCCAGTGTGAAGGAAAAATCGAAAACTCCCTGGTAACACAAAGCCAGACTACAACATAAGGTGACAGATTGGAATTTTGAAGGCCACAAACCGACACTGATATTGGGGGATTGTAACCTGAACAAAATTCCTCCTTTCACCAACCCCAACATATAAATTGACAGTTACCCTGGGGCCTGCTTCTACCATTTCACCAATGTTTTGGAAAAGGGTGGACTGTGTGTGCCGCTGCCAAAAAATGGACACTAGAGGGAAGTCAAGAAGAATTTGTTGGAGCGCTATTGAACCATCAGGGTGTGAATGCTTTAGGAGAAGAAGTGCTACGTGGGCGAAAGTGCAAAGTAAGGTGTTGATTTTAAAATCATAGCAGGCCTGCCTATATAAATAGATAATAACAATTACAAGATAAAAAGAAAATGCTGGGGCCATGTAATAAATTAGTAATAAGAATAATGATAAGACAATTATAGATGACAGGACGTATAACCCCCATAATAATGTGGCCATGTGTAAGTGCTTCAGTTTTCTTCAGTGGCCTTCCCAGTCACTGGATCTGAATCCAATAGAACACCTTTGGGAAGTGGTAGAACGGGAGATTCACAGCTTGAAAGTGCACCTGAAAAATCTATAGGTATTGCGTGATGCAATCATGTCATCATGGACCAGAATCTCAAAGGAATGTTTCAAACATCTTGTGGAATCAATGCCACGAAGAATTGAGGCTGTTTTAAGAGCAAAGGGAGGCCCTACCCAGTATTAATATAGTGTTCCTAATGAAGAGCCCAGTGAGTGTATATGTGGTTGTTAATGGCGGCAGCTAATGGGGATCGATCCTAAAGATAGTGAGAAAGAAAGGAAGACAGGAGTGCTGGATCAGAGACCTTGAGTGGATGAGTGCTGAGACCTGTCCTGCTCAACACCTTCAGACAGGCCATGAGTGAATGACAACTACTACATAGTAGTAAATGATGCATCTGCATGTAGAAGATTATTTTCAAATACATCAAAGTAATTCTTCACATTGAGAGAGAGTCTGTCGAGGGAGAACCCTTCAACTTTAACAATAGATATTAATATGATTTATTTAAACTGTTGGGCCCCTTCATTGATCGCAGATCTGAAATGATGATATGCTGCCCTCTTGTAGACAGACAAGATTACTTGAAGTACACATATTTTAGTGTATGTGAAACCAACCTATTCACTTCCTAAAAGGCTGCAGTCACAGTGCAGATCAGCATTACCACACACAGACAGACTTCTATGAGAAACTCCTACCCTAACCCTCACCCTATGACTGAAAGGAGAGATGGAATTGAGATGGTTAACAGGTGTGCTTCTCCTAGGACTATTGACTACCCCAAATGTGTAGGACGTGGCATAAAATGATCTTTACCTGTGTATTGTTGCATCATACAACATCTGTAGCTATATGTCGCTATTTCTTTGTTAGGTCATCTCTGTGATGTATGGCAAGGCAATGTGTGGATGTGAAACCATATCATTGATTATTGTTTCTCTTTCTCAGTTTCACTCTTTCTAAATCAATAAACCTGAAGTCAGACTGACATTCTGTCTCCAGACTCTTGGGAGGTGTTTAGAGGTGTTCAGCTATGTATGAGGACAGAGCAGGTGTCTATAAGTATTAACAGATGTTTGTTTCTTTGTCGCCACAGCCTACCTGAGTATTGCTGCTGACCATGTCCATCCCTTTATGACCACAGTGTACCCATCTTCTGATGGCTACTTCCAGCAGGATGTGGTGGAACGGGGGATTCACATCATGGAGATGCAGCCTACAAATCTGCAGCAACTGCGTGATGCCATCATGTCAATATGGACCAAAGTCTCTGAGGAATGTTTTCCAGCACCTTGGTGAATCTATGCCACAAAGAATGAAGGCAGTTCTGAAGGCAAAAGGGGGTCCAACCCGGTACTAGCAAGGTGTACCTAATAAAGTGGCCGGTGAGTGTATGTGTGTGCTCTACAAACATTCTAAACCATAACTCGTCTTACTGAATGAATACTTTATTCAGGTTTGGCCATTCAAAATAAATCTGGCTTCAGCCCCGCAGCCACGCTGGTGACTTGGTTTTTTACCTTTTGAATTCTCCTGACTGTTAATACACAGTTCATTTCAGCAAATTACCATTGCCCAGCTGTGGATAGACATCTGAGGAAGGAACATAAAGGGAGAGGTCCTGCTCAATGTAAATCAATCAACCAACCTATCAATGAATCTACAATCTAAACTGTTGAATCTATCAAAACAGTTTTCCATTAGCCCACCTTTGCATTGTGTTCGCTGTCTACTCTGCCAAGTGTGGCTGTTGGGTATTGAACTCGGGTCTGTTTACCCTTGGAAAAGACGGGAAAACTGTAGATAGATACAGAGGTAAGAAAGTGAACCAGATGAACAAAAAAGAAACACTAGAATTGTAACTCAAAATGATCAAAAAATCTCAAGTAAGTTTGATGGCACTTCTCTCCTGTTCACTAATTACCTTTTCACTGTGACTAAAGCTTTGTTCCCTTGTTTTCTCCACTCCCGTTATTACTTTCACCTGATCCTCCCCTTCACAGTATATTAAACAAAATGTCTCATTTCTATTTTTGGCATCTGTCCATTATTCTTCATCAGTCTGGGGAATCTCTTACTTTTCATCATACAATATTTTGGTTGTTTTCTGGGTCTTTTAAAGCCATAGTCCACCCATTCAATCATTATTGTATGTTTTTCTTATTTTGGTTCAAGACTATGCATCTGTAACCTTTGATAAGCCTTCATCACTTTGTTACAGTACTTGGTTTTGTAATGGCAAAAAATATTTGTACTATTTTGTTTTAGTTTTATATTAAATGTATTGACCTTTCTGTGACCCAATGTACTTTGTTATTTTTAATTATGTGACTGAGGAAGAACCAAAACCGACTGCTCCTTCTCTTGTATCAAAGATGTTATGTGACCTTGGAACACTCCTAACTGCAGGCTGAGGTTTGAGATAGTGGCTCACAACGCCTACGCTTCTTTCCCAGCTTCTTGGTCAGCAAACAGGTGCAAGATATGTTTACCCCTAGACCTATGACGTATGAGCATTGGAGTTAAGGATGGTCTTCTCCTCAGCCACAGCATCAGTATCTGAATCCACACTGTTGGTGAAGGAATGCTGATCCAGCTGACCAACGTTGTATAATACTTTCTATATGCATTAAAACTCTCAACTGAGACCAAACATCGTTTGTTGTTGTTCACTGAAAGATTTCCATAACAATCTGAGGTTACTTTTGATTGACGTTGGCATGAAATATAATGTGGGAAACATTGATTTCCGTTGATGGCAGTGAATGACAATGTCAGCCAGCGATGGCTGTAGCAAAGTAAAGAAGACTTATTATAGGTTGCAGTCACTCCTGGCCCACACCACGACTAGACTATTTCCATTATTAGACCAAGATGAACGAAAGTTCATCCAAATGTTGTCATTCTCTTTAATAGCTGCCTTATACTCCACAGACAGTTTTTCCTCTCCATGTTTTTGTTTTCTTTCGCTAGTATCTTCTTCATCTGCCCATGTTTCATCAGTGTGGAGATCCGCTTTCTTCTCCTCATTCCCCTTTTGATATTTTTTCAGGTCACCTGTTTGGACACTTTCACTGTCATGACTTTGATGCTGGCTGGAAATCGAGTGCAGATGCTTCAAGAAAATGGAAAAACAGACAAAGTGGTACTGTTAAACAAAAAAACAACAACTATTTTATCAGAAAAAAGTCTGATCATATTTATACTTTTTTTTTCAAAGATATCTTATCTTCATCTGACCTCTTTGCAACAATGTTACTGTGCTAACTGCTAAACTCTGACCTTCTAGAATATCACAGAGCTGGCTTGGATTAGAAGAAGTTTATTTTTCCAGAAGGTACTTTGTTTATGGTGTCAGGTGCATAAAGGCATTTTTTTTTTTATTCCTCTGGGAACCTTGTCATTTTTCGCCTCAAACAGCGGAGCTCCACCCAACCCACACCCTTGTGCCGCCAGTCAGCGAAAACATTTTTTTTAGATTAGATTCAACTTTATTGTCATTGTGCAGAGTACAAGTACAGAGACAACGAAATGCAGTTAGCGTCTAACCAGAAGTGCAAAATAGCAGAAATTGCAATGAACAGTATATACAGGTAGTGCAATATATGAGCAGTAAGTAGTGCAGTATAACATAAGTAGTGCAGTGTAAGCAGTATATGAGTAAGCAGTAGCATTATAAGCAGAATAAATAAGTTACAGTATGAACAGTGTAGCAGCATATGAGCTGTATAGGTAATGCAGTATATATGTATTAACAGTAACATAAGGTAGATAGCAGAATAAATATAAATATGGAATGCCATATGAACAGTATAAACAGGTATGCACAGTATGTACAGATATGTGCAGTGTACTAACAGTAGTATTAAGAAAATATGAACAGTATGGACATATGTACAGAAGAGCAGTGGTATTGAGTAAGAGCAGGGGAGGGGAGTAATAGTGCAATTGTCCGGGGGGGGGGGGTGCAGGGGTTGCAGGGGTTGGTAGGTTGTCACGTAGGTGCAGTGTTCGAGTTCAGTAGGTACACTACTTTACGTTCCACAAACAGTCTACGTTCCAAGGTAAAGTCCGATCGTTTCCATTGAAATGGTTTTGGGTTCCTTGTTTTGTGAGGAACTCATTTTTATTCATTTTTCCTCTGGGAACCCTGTCTTTTTTCGCCTCAAACAGTGGACCTCTCCCGCGTATTTTCTTTGATTGTGTTAACACATCTCCAAATGTTACGTACAGTGGGGGAAATAATTATTTGATCCCCTGCTGATTTTGTTAGTTTGCCCGATTACAAAGAAATGAGCGGTCTATAATTTTTATGGTACTTTTATTTTAACAAATAGACACAGAATATCAAAAAAAAAAGTCCAGAAAAACATATTATATAAAGTTATAAATTAATTTGCATTTGATCGAAGGAAATAAGTATTTGATCCCCAAGCAAAACATGACTTAGTACTTGGTGGAGAAACCCTTGTTGGCTAGCACAGAAGTCAGACGTTTCTTGTAGTTGGTCACCAGTTTTGCACACATCTCAGGAGGGATTTTGGTCCACTCCTCTTTACAGATCCTCTCCAAATCCTGAAGGTTTCAAGGCTTTTGCTTGGCAACTCGAAGCTTCAGCTCCCTCCGCAAATTTTCTATAGGATTAAGGTCTGGAGACTAGCTAGGCCACTCCATGACCTTAGTGTGCTTCTTCTTGAGCCATTCCTTTGTTGTCTTGGCCGTATGTTTTGGGTCATTGTCATGCTGGAAGACCCATCCACGACCCATCCTCAGTGCTCTGGCTGAGGGAAGGAGGTTCTTGTCCAAGATCTTACGGTACATGGCCCCGTCCATTGGCCCCTCAATGCAGTGAAGTCGTCCTGTACCCTTAGCAGAGAAACAACCCCAAAGCATAATGTTTCCACTTCTGTGTTTGACAGTGGGGATGGTGTTCTTGGGATTGTAGCATTCAGCATTTCTCTCCCTCCAAACACGAAGAGTCGAATTTATGCCAAAGAGTTCAATTTTGGTCTCATCTGACCACATCACCTTCTCCCAAGCCTTCTCTGAATCATTTAAGTGTTCATTGGCAAACTTCAGATGGGTCCACTGCTTCACATGTGCCTTCTTGAGCAGGGGGACCTTGCGGGCACTGCAGGATTTCAATCCGTTACGGTGTAGTGTGTTACCAATGGTTTTCTTGGTGACTGTGGTCCCAGCTGCCTTGAGATCATTACCAAGCTCCTCCCGCGTAGTTCTGGGCTGATCCTCACCCTTCTCATGATCATCCTTACCCCACGAGGCGAGATCTTGCATGGAGCTCCAGGCCGAGGGCGATTGATGGTTATTTTGTATTTCTTCCATTTTCTAATAATTGCACCAACAGTTGTCTCCTTCTCACCAAGCTTTTTGCTGATGGTCTTGTAGCCCATTCCAGCCTTGTGCAGGTCTACAACTCTTACCCTGATGTCCTTTGAATGTTCTTTGGTCTTGCCCATGGTGGTGGAGAGGTTGGAATGGAAGAGATTGATTCTATTGACAGGTGTCTTTTATACCCATAACAAGTACTTTCTTAAAGTGACAGGAGTAATCTGTGTGCCTCATGGGCATATAACCGGTCTGTATGAGCCAGAATTCTTGCTGGTTTGTAGGGGATCAAATTCAAATCAATTTATAACTTTATATAATGTGTTTTTTCTGGACTTCTTTGTTGATATTCTGTCTCTATTTGTTAAAATAAAAGTACCATAATCATACCATAAAGTACCATCAAATAATTATTTCCCCCACTGTATAGGCCTAATATCTAGACCGTTGATGGGCACACTTGTTACTTGTCGCTTTCAGAACCCTGGACTGGGCTCGGGCTGTATATTCATATAGTTCCGTTAATTTGCCTAGCCTACTTTCCGTGATTTAATGTGACTTTTGTAGTGTGTTATAGCCTCTGCACTGATGATATTTATTTCACATTTAAAGAAATACAATTGATAAAACCTGATTAAACTTTCCTACAAGTTAACAATGTGCCGAATGCTTGTATTTTGATAAAACATGCAAGTTATTGAAGACACGTGTCTGTCTCATTTTTTTTACTTTGTTGCAGTATAGGCCACCTCAATGTAGCGTTCTGTGTCGCGCTGAAGCGTATGAAGTGTATTCAGTTATGGGGTTTACTGTACATACTTTTTCTCTGCACTGTTCCTGCTGCAGAGGATGCGTAAACGATTTTCCCATGTTGTTTTTTGGTTGTGGTCTGTGTTTATACATTTAGGCTATTAGTTGTATCCTACTTTTCAGTTTTACAAGTCAAATCTTATGACAGATGAGATGGCACTTCAAACGATAAAATGCAGGTACATTTTGATTACTGCTGCACTACGATACCCATAGATAGACCCAATACATTGGTAACTGCACTACTTATACAGCTCATATACTGCTTATACTGTTCATACTGCATTCTATATTTATTCTGCTTATAATGTTACTGTTAATACATATATTGCTTATACTGCACTACTTATACTGCTCATATACTGCTTATACTGCTCATATACTGCTCATATATTGCTTATACTGCTCTACCTGTATATATTGTTCACATTGCACTCCTTTTGCACTTCTGGTTAGACGCTAACTACATTTCGTTGTCTCTGTACTTGTACTCTGCACAATGACAATAAAGTTGAATCTAATCTAACACCTATTCATTGTCATGTTTTGATGGCATATTGTTCATTCTCATGTTATGATTTAGTTTGTGATTATACACACGTTTTTAGCGTGATGATAGAGACCCACTACCAGACGAGTACAAAACATACACAAGTCACATGCAAATCCCTGCACTGCAGACGACAGACAACAACTGTCTCTGTACAACTAGTCCTGGACCTCCACTAATAGACAGATACAAAGAGAGCAGCATACAGTAGCAGCAGAGCCCAGAGGCGAGGCGAGGCAAGGCAAGTTTATTTATATAGCACATTTCATACACAGAGGCAATTCAAAGTGCTTTACGTAAAATAGATAAAAAGGAAAGAGCATGAAAAAAAAATTAGAATAAAAACGCATAAAAGACATAAAAAAAGAATAGAAGTCACAGTGCATTTTAGGGTCACAGTGCAATTATTAGCGCCAATTTAGTTTCAATTTAAGGCAAAAGCGAAGCCCTTTTTTTTTTTAAGCCCATTTTTGAAAGTAGCCAGTGTTGGGGCTTATCCTAGATCTATGTGTAACATAATAACTGAGAGACCTGCAGCAGGGCAGGTCCTCATCACTGGCTGTCTGCTTTGAGCTGGTTGTCGTTGGACTCCTGGCAGCGGGACAGCAGCTTGAGTTTGATGGGCCGTATGGGCATCAGAGTGTTCTGTAGGTCCATCTCAATGGGGATCTGGTGAGAGTTGACACACAGTTAAAGTATTGTAGCGAACGGCGGGGCAGAGCAGCTTGCCTTAAGCGGGTATCGAACTCGCAACCTTCCGCTTACAAACCGGCCGCGCTAGCCACAACACCAAGAGAGTTAACTCCCTTGGCGGAGCTGCTAACGGGCCTTACACAGGGTCGTTACAGTATGAAGGAACGAGTAAAACAGATGTCAGCGTTACACTATGAATGTTACCTAATACAGTGTCACTGTTACGTTCGGGTAGCATTGCACTATAAATTCAAATAAACTCAAACTCCTGGACAACGTCTCTTGGGTCGACATACATTAAAATGGCCCTATGAAGTCTCGAGGGAGTTTTGCAGAAATACAAATAGCTTTTTTTAAAATCTCACACTTCCATCATTTAGTTACTAAATTTTAGTAGGTAGCCTATACTGAGGATGATTGGCGCCTAGTACTGAAAAATGCAATCTGGGAAATTAAATGGGGAGTACATACTCATGCAGTACGCAAGTACAGAATTGTAGTATGGGGGTTCAAACCCGGGTCTCCCATGTGGAAGACACAAACGCTACTATTAAGCCAAGAGGACATCCTCAAGGTCTGAGGGCGACACTTCAGTTTACATGTCTCAGGCAGGGCTACCTCATCACGCGAGTGTGATTCCAAAATCACCTCTGCTACATATAGAAACGCAACAAAGTCATAGGTACAAAATTATATTTACAATCATTGTATCATTATTTTGTCTCACCTCTGTCTCTTTGCAGACGGTGAAGTTGAACCTCTGTAGAATCTCCACCATCGCCAGTTTCATCAATACCAGAGCGAATCGCATCCCGATACAGTTCCGTGGGCCCAACCCGAACGGCATGTAGGTGTATGGGTCGATGCTCTCCTTGTTCTCCTTACTGAACCTACACACGGAGAGTTCAGAGGAGGAGGGGTTAAAGAACATATCAATTAAATCACAGTAATATGATGGTTATACATGGTTGAAGAAACCTGTTTGTGTTTGGTCGTCGCATTTAGGTTTGTTTTATGGTTGTTTGTGGAACACTGCTCTTATCGTTGCTGTTGTGATTGATATTGTGGTTGTGGTTAAGATGTGGCCCATTACCTCTCTGGTTTGAACTCCTCTGGGTCTTCCCACACATCGGGGTCACGGTGCAAGGTCCAGATGGGTAACATGACAACCATACCCTTGGGGATGGTGATGCCGCTGATCTCAACAGATTTCTTGGCGACTCTTTCAAGTCGATGGGGTACAACCTGAGAGACTCGTTGATCACGCTGTCTAGATAGTCCATCTGCATCAGAGCCTCGTACTGGATAGGAGCCTGAACAGGGATATTACACTCACATGAGCACTAGTGATTGGTCGTTCACGTAGCCGTAGCCCAGAACTAACTCTTTTTCGTCGCAAATCTGAAGAGCTGTTAGTTTTTTGTGTTCTTTTTTTGGGAAATGAACACAGTACTGTACTTATTCTAATCTGCATAGCCTAATTTCATGACACCCGCATACAGAACGCCATTACTTTCAATGTACGTGTGTAATAGAGACTTGCTTTTTTGTTGTACATGAATAAACAAAAAAATCGCTAAATAATGTTATCTTGATAGTTAGAAGAAAATACATTTAGATTCCACTGAACAATGTAAATGATAGATGTACACAAGGATCAATCAGAAGTCAAAATGCCACTAAACTGGGCTGCTTTTAGTGGATTGACTGCTTGGAATACTGAATGTGCTATAGTCTATTATTTCCTATCACAGTCGACAGACTACAAGAAAACTGTCAGGTGGTTCAAATGTGAATAACTTGGTATCCATTCCATTAACTGTGGCCGGGCAGCACCGAACAGCCCAGAGAACATTACCATGGTGCTTTTGAATATTAGGTCCCTATCTGGCAAAACCTTTATTGATCTTATCTCAGAGCGAAAGCTGCACTGTAATGTTTTTATCTGAAACCTGGCTAAACATGAATGCATGTCAGTCTATTAGAAGTAGGGAAAAAATATATTTTCGCTCCATTACTTATTTAGCCATGTCGCTGAGCAGATGAGAATTTCATGATGAATATGAATATGAATAGTACACCATCAACAGCTTCCTCCTGTGATAATGATTTAGTAACCAGCTTCAACACCAAACTAAGGGCAACTATCGACTCTGTAGCACCAGTCAATCTGAAAAAGGCTGTGGCCAAATTTAAAAGAATTTGCAGAAAGTCTGAGCTGACAAAAACTGCAGGTCCACCTTGATATTCTTCGAGAGCATCTTTCTGCTTTTAATAAGGCAATAAAAAAAACGCCAAGCCGGATCATTTCTCAAAATTGATAATGAATCATAACAACTCAAACAGTGCTCTTTTCAACGATTGACAGCCTTATAAATCCCGCCCACAAGACACCTGGTGATCTGCTCTCCACCTACAAATGTGAGGAATTTGCAACATACTTCTGAGATAAGAGAAACAATATTAGGTGAGGAGGATCACTCAGGCAAGACCTGAAGATGTGTTTGATGACTTGTTACCCCACCTTCCACCACATGGAAGCACTATGAACTCTTTTGCAGTGGTCATACAGAAATGCTCAGCAAAGTGGGGGTCTGTTCATCTGCACCTAAAACTACCATGGTGAAACCCCTCCTGAAGAAAAGTAACTTAGACTCTTCAGTCCTTAGCGATTTTAGGCCAATCTCCAACCTTCCCTTTTTAAGCAAAGAAATTATAATTCTTGAAAAAAAGGTGTTCAAACTGTTAAATAATCTCCTTCTTCCCAACTGTACCTTTGACATGTTCCAATCTGGCTTTTGTGCCGATCATAGCACTGAGATAGCACTATGTTGTTAAGTTATTAACTAGGTTCTTAATGACCTTAGAATTAATTAATTAATGCTGATGCCAAAATGCTCTTTGTCCTTGTCCTGGTCAAACTGTCTGCACACTTAAAGACACTACTTACAGTAACACTAAGCACCAGGCAAAAAAACAAGGTGTTACCATTGACTCAGATCTTAATTTTGAAACCCATATCAAGAATGTGACTAAAACATATTTGTATCACTTAAAGAAGAGTAAGTAAGTTTGCCGGAAATCTGCCATCGTGGAGAAATTCTGTCTGAAGTTGTCCAAACAACAACATCCTCCCTAATAATAATATATCCCCCCGAAATGAACTTGCAGTGTTGGACATTAGCTGTTGTTTTTCTGCATGCGCACACGATTGGGAGAGGCAGCCACCAGAGAAAGGTCAGTCTACTCCCCTAGAACACCCCTGGCACTCACAACATGTTTATATGCAAACCGAATGTCAGGTAGGACACTGCATTTTAAAAAGCGTGTTTTCCGAACCAAAACAGCGTTCGTAAATGAAATATTTATTCATAAGGGATTTATTATAAGGGATCTTGTTCCCTGATCGCTACCGATTAAAGATAGTCATTACAACCGTTAGGAAGCTTTTAGAAAGCTTGAATATTACATGGACCTTTACAGAACACAGCTGTAAAGATGCAACCTTTCCTCTCCCAGGCTGACACTGAGAGACGAATGCATGCTTGTATTACTAGCAGCCTTGATTACTGTAACACTCTCTTGTCTGGTCGACCAAAGAAAGCTCTTGGCAAATGATACAAAATGCAGCAGCACGAGTCAGATGGAGAGCACATATCACACAAGTCTCTGCACTGATTACCTGTTAGTTTTATAATTTATTTTAAGATGATTGTATTAGTTTAGAAATCACTCTATGGTCATGCACACCACTGCATGTCAGACATGCTTTTAAGGTATATACCCTGTAGATCCCTCAGGTCCTCAGGTACTGGCCTTTTAAGTATTCTGAAGATTCCAACAACACCTATCTACTTCCTGTTTCAAATGAATAATACTGGGCAGAAGTCTGCACAGGGATGCCAGACACATTAGCACACTGCAAAATACTGTCACCTATCTAACCATCTGTAGGAGTCTGCAGTGCACAGGGGTTACACACTCATCAGTACCCTCTAAAACACTGTCACTATCATATTTCCTGTTCCACATGAATAGTACTATATAGGAGTCTGCAGAGGGGTTACCTTGTTGGGAAACACAGTGTCTATCTCCTCCTGCAGCTTGGTCATGATGTGAGGGTTGGTTGCCAGATTGTAGGCCAGGAAGGACAGAGAGCTACTGGTGGTCTCATAGCCAGCAAAGATGAACATCATTGCCTGGGACAAGATCTCGTGGTCACTCAATCCTATGATGATGGAGAGAGGGGGAGAATGAGAGGGAGGAGAGGGAGAGTGGGAGAAATGGGGTGGTAGGTGTGAGAAAGGGACGAAGTAGAGTATTTCCACGGTGTGTTTGTAGGTATAGGTGTTTGAGGCAGGTACTGTATGTGTGTGTTAGATGCTAGTATACAGTGTGTGTGTGTGTGTGTGTGTGTGTGTGTGTGTGTGTGTGTGTGTGTGTGTGTGTGTGTGTGTGTGTGTGTGTGTGTGTGTGTGTGTGTGTGTGTGTGTGTGTGTGTGTGTGTGTGTGTGTGTGTTTAAGGCAGGCACCTTTACTCTGCTCCTCTCCCTTTGAGTTGCTGTCTTTCTGCGAGTCTATCATCAGCTGCAGGAAATCTACCCGACTCTGGAAGCAGGCTTACGTCAGATCAAAATCACATGAGAACTACCAGATGCTACCAAATCTCTACAATTGTATTACACAATACTGGCTGAAGATCGTATATTTGATCAGTTATATTTACATACCTTCCTGGTGCTAGCCACGCGATTGGACTTGATCTTCTGAAAGACAGCGTAGAAGAAATCTGTGACCGAGGCAGGGAATAGGGATACCTCCATGTTTGCCATAACAGGACCCATGAAGGGGAAGAATGCTGGATGGACAGGAAATGCCACGGTTACAAACAGGAACAGGAAATACCATGATACGTGACTCCAATCCTATTCAATGCACAGCCCTGTCCAGAAACAACTCCTAGGCTCTATCCCTAGACACTTCTGTATCCAATCCACTCAGATCTCCAAGTGTCCAGCATTTAGGAACTAGAGGTTGGTTCTGGACACGGCCCATGTGTTTGTCAAATGAGTAGAGCGCAAACCATTGGCAGTGTGGTTTATGTCAGTCTAATCAATGAAATCAATAGCTTCATTTATTAAGCACAAAATGACTGAAAGCTATATGGGGGCAGTTGTACCGACTGTGAGGAACAGTGGGCTGAAGATGTCAAACTTGAGCATTTTCTTGAAGTTGGTCACAAAGGGGTCGGAGGGGTTGTGGAGGGAGTCGATGTCGACACTGAATGAAGTACTGACGACCACATCCATACTGTATGGTCCAAAGAACCTGGAACACAACCACACAATCTCTGACCACCAGAACCACAACCACAAAATTAAAGGGGGAGTTCACTGAAATTACAAATTCACCTTATCGTCTCGGAGATAAATACTCACTCCTTTAGTTCAATGGGCTCATCGTTATCAGCCGTCTTCTTCAGATTGCTGACCAAGTTACCAGAGTGCTGCTTCATGATCCTGAGCATCTGAGTTGGGAAGGATACATGGAAAAATATCATGATTGATACGTGGATTAATATGTGCAAAACATATATTAATATCATGTTTGAAACAGGAATTATTTTAATGTTTATATAGCCTGAGAATATACATCCATACAGGATACATTATGTATATAGTCAAAGAATAAGTGACTCCAAAGATGAACTATTATTCTATACTACTTATCGAAGATAAGATCAAATATACTTTATTGTCCCGGATGAAAATTTGTCTTGGATTAATTAATTAAAGTTGCTGCTTCACACAACAACAAACAACAATGAATACACACTATACACATAGTACAAATCACACACACACTCTCACACACTCTCACACACACACACACACACACACACACACACGCGTCAGAGTTGTTAGTCATTCATTTATTTGTGTTGTATAAAGGAATGAATGAAAGAAGGAGAGGAGAGATGGGACTGTACCTCTTTGATCCGCCCACTGGTGAAGGAGGGAGACAGGACACTGCGGATCCGTCTCCATGCATCATCCTCAGCGATAAACACGGCGTCATACAGAGGCCCGTTGAGATAGATATTCTAGAAAAATTATTATTATTATATACTGCAAGATTAACCTAATATTAATAATGCTATAATAACAATGATATTATCTATTTAAGGAGCCCTTATGTTTTTTTCCCCATACAACAACTTCAATTTAGCGTATTACCCTCCTGTTAGTGAAAAGGGAGTAGCATTCCTTGATGAGGATGGTTTTGATCATGGCTGTGTCCATGATACACAGGATGGGCTGACGGCCATCATAGATCCTACAGACCAGCAAAAACAAAGATAGTTAGATATACACTCACAGAGCACTTTATGAGGAACACTATACTAATACTGGGTAGGGCCTCCCTTTGCTCTCAAAACAGCCTCAATTCTTCGTGGCATTGATTCCACAAGATGTTGGAAACATTCCTTTGAGATTCTGGTCCATGATGACATGATTGCATCACTCAATTCCTGCAGATTTTTCAGGTTCACTTTCAAGATGTGAATCTCCCGTTCTACCACATCCCAAAGGTGTTCTATTGGATTCAGATCCTGGGAAGGCCACTGAAGAACACTGAACTCATTGTCATGTTCATGAAACCAGTTTAAGACAACTTTTGCTTTGTGACATGGTGCATTATCATGCTGGAAGTAGCCATTAGAAGATGGGTCAATTGTGGCCATGAAGGGATGCACATGGTCAGCAACAATACTCAAATAGGCTGTGGCATTCAAGCGGATATATACCGTAGATAGAGACAGACAGACCCATCACAGATCCTGCACTCTTAGAAAAAAAGTGCTACCTAGAAGGGTTCTTCTTCTACTCTCCCTTTGAAGAAACCTTTTGGGTTCCATGTAG
>NC_139654.1:40028522-40031022 GCF_951799395.1 Argentina silus
GACAGACAGACAGACAGACATGCAGGCAGGCAGGCAGGCAGGCAGGCAGACAGACAGACAGACAGACAGACAGACATGCAGGCAGGCAGGCAGGCAGGCAGGCAGGCAGGCAGGCAGACAGACAGACAGACAGACATGCAGGCAGGCAGGCAGGTATGCAGACAGGCAGGTAGGCAGACAGGTAGGCAGACAGGCAGACAGGCAGGCAGGCAGACAGACAGACAGACAGACATGCAGGCAGGCAGGCAGGCAGACAGACAGACAGACATGCAGGCAGACAGGCAGGCAGACAGACAGGCAGACAGACAGACAGACATGCAGGCAGGCAGACAGACAGACATGCAGGCAGGCAGGCAGGCAGGCAGTTAGGCAGACAGGCAGGTAGGCAGACAGGTAGGCAGACAGGCAGACAGGCAGGCAGACAGAGAGACAGACAGACAGACATGCAGGCAGGCAGGCAGGCAGGCAGGCAGGCAGGCAGACAGACAGACATGCAGGCAGACAGGCAGGCAGGCAGACAGACATGCAGGCAGGCAGGCAGGCAGGCAGACAGACATGCAGACATGCAGGCAGTCAGGCAGGCAGACAGAAAGACAGACAGGCAGGCAGGCAGGCAGACATGCAGGCAGGCAGGCAGGCAGGCAGACAGACAGACAGACAGACAGACATGCAGGCAGGCAGGCAGACAGACAGACAGACATGCAGGCAGGCAGGCAGGCAGACATGCAGGCAGGCAGGCAGGCAGGCAGGCAGACATGCAGGTAGGCAGACAGACAGACAGGCAGGCAGACAGGCAGGCAGACAGACAGACAGACAGGACAGACAGATAGACATGCAGGCAGACAGGCAGGCAGACAGACAGACATACAAACAGATAGACAGAAAGGCAGGCAGGCAGACAGACAGACAGACAGACATGCAGGCAGACAGACATGCAGGCAGACAGGCAGGCAGACAGACAGACATGCAGGCAGGCAGGCAGACAGACAGACAGACATGCAGGCAGACAGACAGACATGCAGGCAGGCAGGCAGACAGGCAGACAGGCAGACAGACAGACAGACAGACATGCAGGCAGGCAGGCAGGCAGGCAGACAGGTAGGCAGACAGGTAGGCAGACAGGCAGACAGGCAGACAGGCAGGCAGGTAGGCAGACAGGCAGGCAGACAGACAGGCAGGCAGACAGACAGACAGACATGCAGACATGCAGGCAGTCAGGCAGGCAGACAGACAGACAGACAGGCAGGCAGGCAGGCAGACATGCAGGCAGGCAGGCAGGCAGGCAGACAGACAGACAGACAGACATGCAGGCAGGCAGGCAGACAGACAGGCAGGCAGACAGACAGGCAGACAGGCAGACATGCAGGCAGGCAGGCAGGCAGGCAGGCAAACAGGCAGGCAGGCAGGCAGGCAGACAGACAGACATGCAGGCAGGCAGGCAGACAGACAGGCAGGCAGACAGACAGGCAGACAGGCAGACATGCAGGCAGACAGGCAGGCAGACAGGTAGGCAGACAGGTAGGCAGACAGGCAGGCAGACAGGCAGACAGACAGACAGACAGACAGACAGACAGACAGACAGACATGCAGGCAGACAGACACACAGACAGACATGCAGGCAGGCAGGCAGGCAGGCAGACAGGCAGGCAGACAGACAGACAGACATGCAGGCAGTCAGGCAGGCAGGCAGACAGACAGACAGACATGCAGGCAGGCAGGCAGACATGCAGGTAGGCAGACAGACAGACAGACAGACATGCAGGCAGACAGGCAGGCAGACAGACAGACATGCAGGCAGACAGACAGACATGCAGGCAGGCAGGCAGGCAGGCAGGCAGACAGGCAGACAGGCAGACAGACAGACATGCAGGCAGGCAGGCAGGCAGGCAGACAGGTAGGCAGACAGGTAGGCAGACAGGCAGGCAGACAGACAGACAGACAGACATGCAGGCAGGCAGGCAGACAGACAGACATGCAGGCAGACAGACAGACAGACAGACAGACAGACAGACAGACAGACAGGCAGGCAGACAGGCAGGCAGACAGGTAGGCAGACTGGTAGGCAGACAGGCAGACAGGCAGGCAGGTAGGCAGACAGACAGACATACATGCAGGCAGACAGGCAGGCAGACAGACAGACAGACATGCAGGCAGACAGGCAGGCAGACAGACAGGCAGGCAGGCAGGCAGGCAGGCAGACAGACAGACAGACAGACAGACAGACAGACATGCAGGCAGGCAGACAGGCAGGCAGAGAGACAGACAGACAGATAGACATGCAGGCAGACAGGCAGGCAGACAGACAGACATACAGACAGACAGACAGAAAGGCAGGCAGGCAGACAGACAGACAGACATGCAGGCAGACAGGCAGGCAGACAGACAGACATGCAGGCAGACAGGCAGGCAGACAGACAGACATGCAGGCAGGCAGACAGACAGACATGCAGGCAGACAGACAGACATGCAGGCAGGCAGGCAGGCAGGCAGACAGGCAGAC